>NC_133653.1:267158573-267390527 GCF_009905375.1 Apium graveolens | reverse complement strand
ATCAAATTTAGTTCGTCCTCTGAATCTCCTCGTTTAACAGTTCGTATCCTAGCTCACATGTGAAGTGTGAACTACCCACTCGGTCATCATTGGTGTTATGGTCTAAACACTAACTCATGGAGGAAAATATGCCAAGATAAAGGTTTTGTTAATCTTATTTGTTCTAGTGAATCAGTGTTTTTAATGGACGCATACGGGCAGGAATGACTCGTCATATCAACATCGGTTATGTGCTTTGATACCATACAAATAATTGCGGAAAATCAGGGTGCATAATTTATTTCCCGATCTTGATGTTATGGAGTATCTTATCATTCCATTTGGTGAATCTATTGCTAGATATTGATAGAAATAATTGAACATGTTAAGTTGGCGCCCTGTTACTGCAATAGGAACTTGCTAGAGTTCTTCAACTCTTCATTTTCTACAAGATGTGGATGTGATTATTTGTGCACCAGAAGTGGTATTTTTCTACGAAGATGGGATGTAAACTTGAGCAAAGTTGGCTCAGAAAGTGTGAAAGTTATTGAAGATTCGATCTTCAATTCTTATATACAGGTATGAGTTGTTACAAAGCAAGTTTGGAAGATCACAATGGAAGCACATCAGGTGTGATAGTGCTGCTCTTTTTAGTGTCTCAAACAAGATAGGATGGGCATGATTGTTCATGATAGTGCAGGTACTTTTTTCTCGCAGGTCAAGCTATTCTTTTAATAGAAATTTTGAGGCAGTTTGGAAGAAACTAGGACAATTCATCAAAACTCTTGAGCTCGTCAGAAGTTAAATCACCTTTCCTCTGTTTTCCCGAGTTTAAATTTTTAAGAGAAACAACTACAAGGCTTGCTGCTTCGACTTCCTTTCTCTAAAATGCTTGCTGCTTCGACTTCCTTTCTCTAAGAAGCCCGAGTGACTTATCACTGAAAAGATGGATTAATACATATATGAGTTGTAATGATTCCCAGTTTTTTATGCAATATACTGCAGCTTGAGTACATGACAACTAAAACAGTCCTAGTCACATTCTGTCCTCCTAGTACTTGGACCTCTTGGCACCATTGCAAGCCACACTGCTGTGATGCTGTCACCGTCAATTTCTTTAAGAAATGCAGTTGCTCACTACAGTATTCACTCCTTTTGTGGAGACGCTGGATTTATTTAAAATTGATTAAATTAACTTTGCAATATCTGGTGATACGGATTTGCTAGAGTTCTTAAGCTCTTGATTTAATGGCGAAGATGATGAAGAGGAGGACGATACTAGTTTTGCTATAAAATTTAACCATGAACGGGGAAGCTCCAAAGATGTACCCAACACCTCTTGGTGTAGCGGTACCACCTTCCTCGCTCGCTTTATAGAATGTCGAGGGTTTGAACATTGTCAAAGACAAGGGTGTGTGGTGAGTCTGTGGGTGTGAGTGTTTTTAACTTGGAAAGACACAGGGGAAGATGTAAACTTCTGGTCGCTGTACTCTTTGCAGGAATGTTATGAACAAACAATAGTGTAATTTTTAAATTAAATGCTTCATATCACTTTTGAAGGTTTCTGCTGATCACTTTTAAAACTTGGCAACTGCTTCCAGGTTATTGCTTATTGTTTGAGACTTGTTATCTTGTCGTTTAAAAACAAGTCTGTAACTCTGTATAGTATATCTCTTAATATAATTATGCAGATGAAACAACTACATATACTGATATGCACCCTGAGTCATGCGATCAAAACAAAGTACTGAAATACGAGGTTTCTTACTAGTCTGTATGGGAATTCTCGATTCATGGAGAGTCTGGTTTCGCTTAATAGTGACTGAAATACGAGGTTTCTTAATAGTTTGTATATAACTTCTCCATTCATGGAGAGTCTGGTTTCGCTTAATAGTGACTGAAATACGAGGTTTCTTAACCTTCCAAATTACCAAAATTTCAGCATGAAGAGGAGAAGAAGATTTAACCAAGCAATCATGACCTTCGAGTATACCTCCGGTCATAATTATGCTTCACAAGACTTGCAAGTGGGGAAGATCACTGATGATAGTAAATAATAAGTTTAGGAAAGTTATATGAAGGACTGAAGAGAGATGCACACTCACAAGAATAAGTTTAATTTAAGTTGTGACTGTGGGTTGTATTTAAGGGACTATCACCAAATATACAAGCATTCTAACTTTTCAGATATCCCAAGTAGTGATAGTAAAAGATGCAAGAAAATCCAATGCATTTTTTTAAGAATCATGCATAATCATGAATGTCAGAGCTGATTGAACTGAGTTGAAACTTTTTGTATTGAACTATGTTAATTATGAGCCTGAAAGAAAAAAATCATAAACGATGAAGTACATCTCCTCTAACTTTGAACTTATGCACATTTCCATGAACATTCCAGAAATGAAAAAACAGAAATGGCTCACTCATTCAGTAGAACCTCATCTGGCCAAAGAAGTTATTCACGCCAAATCTGCTTATCAAGTGTGGGAAGATTTCAAGCATCAATTTTCAAAGAAAAATGCACCAGCAATTTATCAAATTCAGAAATCACTGGCCTCTCTTTCACAAGGAACCATGAATGTATCAGCTTACTTCACAAAACTCAAAGGCCTTTGGCATGAACTGGATACTTTTCGAACTCCACCAACATGCAACCAAATGAAAGTTCATAATGAGCAGAAAGAAGAAGATAGAATGATGCAATTTCTTATGGGTCTCAGCAAAACCTACAATGTTGTACGCTCCAACATTCTCATGATGTCACCATTGCCTAATATACATCAAGCATATTCCCTTGTCTTTCAAGATGAAACACAGTGACAAATAACTTCGGAGTCAATCGAAAATTTTTCCATTGCTGCTGCAATTCAAAGTCGTCCAAGCAATTTTTCAAACAAATTCAAGAACAAACAATGTGAGCACTACAACAAGGAAGGCCATACTATTGAAAATTATCGAACAATTGGTCAACAATTGGCCAACACTCTATCAATGATGGCTTCAAATGACAAATCTGGTAATAACAATGCTTTTGCAAATGCAGCAGGTTCGTCTCTTTTTATGAATCCATCAATTAATTCTGTATTTACCATGCCTTGGATTTTAGATAGCGGAGCTACCGATCATATCACTTTTGATTCTACACATTTTACTCAAACAAAATCATCATCAAAACATGTTGTTAATTTACTGACAGGGTCATCAGCCTCTATTACATCAATTGGAAATATACCCTTCAGTTCAGATATTAATTTGAAAGATGTCTTATATGTACCACCTTTTCTCTTGAATTTATTATCAGTAAGCAAATTGACAACCACTCTTAACTGTTGTGCAACTTTTTTTCCAACTTTTTGTATTTTACAGGACTTGGCTACAAAGAAGATGATTGGCTCGGGTAAACAATATGGCGGTCTTTATTACATGTCACCTATAAAAACTCCCATGATTCATCAAGTTTTCCAACCATCAAACCTGTGGCATATGCGTCTGGGACACCCATCACCATCTCGTTTGAAGCTTGCAACTTCTTTATATTGCCTTGTAATAACATTTATCTTGAAAATAATTACACTATTTGCCCACTTGCTAAACAAACTAGACTGCAATTTTCTTTACTTTCTATATCAACTCAATACCCATTTAATTTATTACATTGTGATATTTGGGGGCCGCACAAAGTTTCTACACATTCAGGTGCTCGTTTTTTTCTCACAATTGTCGATAATTTTACAAGGTGCACATAGGTGTATCTCATGAAAAACAAATCTGACACCCAAAATATATTACAATCTTTTATCATATTTGCTCATACTCAGTTTCGTACACGTGTTAAAGCAATAAGGGTTGATAATGGTTCAAAATTTTTATCTATGAGAAATTTTTTCAAACACCATGGCATTGAATATCAGCGTAAATGTGTCTACACCCCACAATAAAATGGGGTGGTAGAATGCAAACATCGACATATTCTCATTGTTGCACGAGCATTACTTTTTCAATCCAAATTTCCATGAATTTTTTAGGATGAATGTTTATTGACAGCTGTATACCTTATTAATAGATTGCCATCGACATTATTATCAAAAAAACACCATACGAGTTATTGAAAGATAAACCACCAAAGTTGTATCACTTGTGGGTATTCGGTTGTTTATGTTATGCAACTGTTGTTCATCCTACTCAAAAGTTTGACCCACGTGCCAAGAGTTGTATTTTGTTGGGTATCCTTTCGGTCAAAAGGGATATAAACTTTATGATTTGGAAACACATAATTTTTTTGTGAGTCGGGATGTTAAATTTCATGAAACCACTTTTCCTGTGATTTCTAAACTATCTCAGCCAGATTCTATTTTGCCCAACCCTATATAACATCACAGACAGTTGGCATTTAAATCTACCATCAATCACAACATAACCTATAATGTCACCTCATGAAGATGATATAACCGAAAGAGTAGATGTTATTGAGCATACATCTCCAAGTCAAAGCTCTAAACAAATTGAGTCACCTAACACAGAACAACCTACCTCTTTATATCAAAATGACCAAATATCACCTATATCTAGTTCCTCCACACCTCAGGTTCTTCCAACACGACAATCCACTTGACATAAAAATCCACCAGCATGGCACAAAGAATACATATTGTCTGCGCAGGTCAATCATTCTTCATCACCACCAAGTTCAACATCAGGTACTCGATATCCTCTTTCTAAAATTCTCTCATACTCTCGTATATCACCTGTATATCGTTCCTTTCTATCTAACATTACAGGTCATATATAACCAAAATCATTTTCCCAAGCTATTCTTGATCCGCACTGAAGACAGGCCATGAATATAGAATTGGAGGCTTTACAAAAAAATAACACATGGACTTTAGTTCAACTCCTTGCTGGGTATAAACCTATTGGTTGTAGGTGGGTTTATAAAATAAAATATAAATCGACGGCACGATTGAGCGCTACAAGGGCACGCCTTGTTGCTAAAGGATACAATCAATGAAGGAGTGGATTACCAAGAAACATTTTCTCCAACAGAAAAACTTACTACCCTTCGTTGTCTTCTCACTGTTGCTGCTGCTCGAAATTCGTTTATTCATCAATTAGATGTCCAAAATACATTTCTCCACGGTAACTTACACTACACCAGAACTGAGTCAGACAACACCTATTACACAATGGTGGCCAATAAACTGTTGTCTCAAAAAATCAGACAACGATTAATTGGTAGTTGACCAAAAAGCCTTGTATCATTCTGTTTCACACAATGGTGATTCAACTTATTCGAAATTATTGTCTAAATGGTGCCCCTGTGCTCCAATGAGACAATGGTTGTATTTATCCTTATTGTGTGAATATCTATTGGTACAAGTGTTGTTTAGGTCACAATAACCGGTGTGCTTTCTATGGTTTTACACAATGGGTTTTAAGGACTGTTGTGCAACTTAGACAACGGTTTTCCGGTACCAATGTGTTATTTATTTGAGACAATAGTGCAGAAAAACCAATGTTAGAAACAAAGCATAACAGACAATAGTTTATCACCCCTGTTGAGTAAAAGAGTTTCAGACAATAGTGTCTTACTCGTTGTCTGAATCACCTGCATTAGAAAATATGTTACAACAACTTTTATGAAAAACCGTTGTCTAATTTTCAGAGGGTTTTAAAAAAATTGCCTAAAACATAAATCTTTAGACAAAAAGCAAACCAAATGCTTTAAGAACATTGTCAAATAAATGCTTCCAACAAGTTGTCAAACCAGATGTATAAAAAACTTCTCAACCTAACTGAAAGGTACAAATTACATATAACAATTCTTGGATAAAATCAAACCAAATCCTTCATGACAGATGGTAGGGTTTATCATATAAGGCAAAATGCCATTCCATTGAAGTATTTTGAGGAATTGGAGCATGTACTATTCTTACTTCAAGTGGATAACAGATTGACAGGAAGTGTTGTAAATTATTTGAAGGATCAGATTCTGAGATAGAAAAGGCTTTATTCTGTTAAATCTGACAGCACATATGTTCCAAAGTATAGAGATCACAAGGGTGATATAGTTAAAATGAAGCCCAACACTGCTCAAATTATAACTACCTTTCTGGGTTACAGGGCTGTGGAATTCAATCTTGAGTCTGATAAAGCTTATTTGATCAGACTAGATCAGGATATAAGAAAAGCAAAGATTAATGATCTCAGGGCTGCAATCTTTCAAATTGGTGAAGATAATGCAGAACTTAAAGATGCTAAAAGGAGAATGATTGATGAACTCAGATATGCTGAGAGATGTTTGTTGAAGAACTATCTCAGAATAACTCCTCACATCAGAGAGATCAGAAGATGAAGCCAAGTCAAGATCAACAACTGCTTAAATTCTGATATTTGTACAGACTGAAGTTTTTATCAGAAGTTAAAGATTGGTAAAGCTTTAAGGACTGTAAGTTGTAGTTATCTAGTCTAATTCTCATGCATTTGTACTTAATGTTTTTGACATCATCAAATATCTGTTAAACTTGTATATTTTTCTAATTTACAAGTTGGGGGAGATTGTTAGATATATTTGATAATGTCATGGCTAATATGATTTATGTTTAGTTTTCAGATCTTACTTAAACAGGATAAATCAGTACTTACTGGAAGTCAGGACTTAAGGATATCAGTACTTATATTATCAGAAGATAATCATCAGAAGATGGATATCAGAACTTAAGTGCTGAAGGACGTTCAGATAAGAATAGTAGCTGATTAAAGGAAAGAAGATCGAGATTAACATAAGAAGAGATATGCATGAAAAAGGAGTTCTACGAAGAATAGAATACTTGGAAGAAAAGATATCTGATTGATATATTTTAGGAAGCAGAATTATATTCCATATCAATTAGCGATTATCTTGTAACTGTGTAGTATATAAACACAGACATAGGGTTTACACTAAAAGTGTTATCATATTCGAGAAGATTATTCATTGTAACCCTAGCAGCTCTCGTGATAATTATTCATCACTGAGAGGGTAACAGTTTCCATATTGTAACAGAGTTTATTGTTTCAATAAAGTTTGTTTTCTATTACTTGAAATATTAAAAGTTCGATTTGATTGTATTTATACACTGTATTCACCCCCTCTACAGTGCGTGTGACCTAACATAATAATAACAGATGCCACGGAAAAAGCATATACATCATCAATCTCAATACTCCCACGATCCAGTAATTTCGCGTTATGGACATAATTCATTGAGATCTCATAATTTTCAGCTACCTTTGCTTCTGTGGAAGTATTTGCCAGTTCTGGGGCATGTGCCACTTCTGGGGCAACATTCTCTTCTGGAGGAAATCCCACGTTTGGGAGTTTTGTTACAGCCATTTCAGGGGCTTGAATCTCTTCAGGAGGAAATACCACTTCTGGGGTATTTTTGAAACTTTTGCCACTTCTGGGGCAATTCCAATCAATTTCCGTTTTCGTGGTACAATATCTTTTGCACCAATAGGTCTACCACGCTTCTGGCATGGCTTTGAATCACCAATCAATTCTTCAGGAATTGATTTCTTAGTAGGGATTTCAACTCGTGCCGGAGCATTAACAGCATGCATATGTGACCTTATAATATGTCTAGAGTCACTAAAGGCATCCAACATTTGATTAACAATATTTTGCATATGAATAATTCTTTGAACTTCAGATTCACATTGATTAGTACGTGAATCAATAGAATTTAATCCTGATGCATTTTATGATATTTCGGAATTTAATTTATGCAAATCATTATCTCCCCCTAATTTAGGGAACATGGATTCATCAAAATGACAATCAGCATAGCGAGCAGTAAAAACATCACCAGTTAATGGTTCCAGATATCTTATAATAGATGGAGAATCAAAACCAACATATATACCAATTCTTCTTTGAGGTCCCATTTTATTTCTTTGTGGTGGTGATATAGGAACATACACAACACAACTAAATACTTTTAAATGAGATATATTAGGTACTTGACCAAGAACTAATTTTTGAGGGGATTGTTTGTGGTAAGTAGAAGGCCTTATTCTAATTATATTTGCAGCATGAAGTATTGCATGACCCTAAACAGATATAGGTAACTTTGCCCTTAGGAGTAAGGGATGGGCAATAAGTTGAAGTCTTTTAATTAAGGATTCTGCTAAACCATTTTGTGTATGTACGTGAGCCACCGGGTGTTCGACTGAGATTCCTACTGACATGCAATATTCATTAAAAGTTGCAGATGTAAATTCAGCAGCATTATCTAGTCGGATTGATTTAATGGGATGGTCAGGAAATTGAGCTCGGAGTTTAATTATTTGGGCAAGTAATTTGGCAAAGGTTGTATTTCGGGTTGTAAGTGGACATACATAAGACCATCGAGTTGACACATCAATTAAAACCATAAAGTACCTAAATGGGCCAGAAGATGGATGAATAGGACCACAAATGTCACCTTGAATTCTTTCTAAAAATTTCGGGGACTCGGTTTTAAGCTTAACTGGGGATGGTCGGACAATCAGTTTTCCTAAGGAACATGCTGAACAATGAAGTTCATCTTGGGATATTATCTTTTGAGTTTTAAGAGGATGCCCCACAGAATTTTCAACGATACGACGCATCATAGATACTCCTGGATGACCGAGTCTTTTGTGCCAAAGGGAAAGTAGTTTTGGGTCTATGACTTTGGGGATGTTGACACTATGAGATTCAAGAACTCGTATACTCGTAACATATAATCTTGAAGAAACCGAGTGGAATTTTTCTAGGACCCTTTTATTGTCAACGGTGTTTGAGGTGATGTGAAGGTATTCTTTTTCATTCCCATTAGTAGTTTCAACGTGAAACCCGTTAAGACAGACATCTTTAAAACTCAGTAGGTTTATAGTTGACTTGCTAGAGTATAGAGCCTCTTGTATGTGTATGTGTGTCTTATTTGGTAGAAGAAAACTAGCTTTCCCAAAACCTTCTATTATATTTGATGTACCCGATACCGTTCAGACATGTGAGTTGGTTTTAGTCAACTGTGAGAGGTATTTCTGACTCTGTAAAATAGTGTGTGTGGTTGCGCAGTCAACAATGCATATATCTTCCATCTCTATATATATATAAATGAAAAACATCTTTATTAAAAACACACCGAGTACATAGAACAACAACATGAAACAATTACATAAAATGAGTACATAAGTAAAACACAAAGAAAATAAGTAAAGCAAGACAATACATATGAAGTCTAGTCGTCTAAACCATAATAAAGATTAGCACCAGTGTCTATTTCATTTGAGGCCTTATTGACTGGTTCATTAACTAGATTATAATTAGCGAAGTTGGTTTCTACTCTCTTTTCATTATTCCTTTTGGATGACTCGTAAAGATCAACAAGATGTTTGGGTGTGCGATAAGTACGTTGCCAGTGCCCCTCAGATCCGCACCTATGATAGATGCCTCGGTTCTCTCCTTCTTGGGGTGCCTTTCTTTTACTTGGCACTTCACGTTGCCATTTATGGTGGCCAGAGTTATAACCATCACGTTGCCACTTCAGGTGACCAGAATGATATTGATTGTGAAACCGACCACGAAAATTTCCACGTCCACGGTTTCGTCCATAACCCCGTCCTCCTCTATGCCCTTTCCCACGTTCATTCTTCAGGAATGACGTGTTATGTACTTCAGGTAACTGGGCGAAGCCTGTGGGACGTATCTGATGATTTTTTAGTAGCAACTCATTATTCTTTTCAGCCACAAGAAGGAGAGATATCAGCTCGCCATATTTCTGAAAATTATGCTCCCTATATTGTTGATCCAGGATCATAGTGTTGGGGTGAAAGGTTGAGAGGGTTTTTTCAATCATTTCAGTATCAGTAATATTTTCACCACATAAAATTAATTTTGAGCTTATCTTGAAAAGAGCAGAATTATATTCAGCTACATATTTGAAATCTTGTAACCTCAAATTAATCCTGTCATATCGGGCAGATGGCAAGTGAACAAGTTTCTGGTGATCAAATCTATCCTTGAGATTATTCGAAAGGGTGAGTGGATTTTTGATAGTGAGGTATTCAGATTTTAGATCTTCGTGGATGTGATGCTTAAGAAAGATAATCGCTTTTGCATTTTGTTCAACAATTGGGATTTTTTCCGGGTCAATAGTATCTTTTAGGCCATTAGCACTAAGGTGTAATTCCGCATCAAGGACCCATGACAAATAATTATTCCCTGAAACATCCAAGGCAACAAACTCTAATTTTGCAAGATTCGCCATTCTGAATAGATTTTAAATAAGATATAATATGTCACATAATATTTAAACAGGCAAGTTGAAATAATAGCTTTATACAAAAGTTACGACGACATAGTCGGCCAGAAAACTTTTGATTATTACTTGAGGACAACGCCATCTTTATAGTAGTATTACTTGACGGCAGGGCCATCTTTATATTACTTGACGGCATAGCCATCTTTATAGTATTATTTGACGGCATAACCATCTTTATAGTATTATTTGACGGCATAGCCATCTTTATAGATTTTAATCAGTAACATAATTATGTAATAATATTTAGAAGAAAATGAGGAAAAGAGAATGTACCTCTTTTATGAAATAGTTTTAGTTGATAGAGACTCGTGGGCCAGAATAAGTCGTAGCACTTTCGAGAATAAAGCTTCAGTTGGCAGAGACTCGTGCTGATAACGTGTTATAAACCTTTGTTATAAACCTTGACTGAAAATATTAGTTATGTTTAATGTAGAGGAAGTATAAGAGAATAGAAGATGAAGAGAAAGTTGTGTTTCATTTCATTAGTTAAATTAGCTATTTATAGTAGTTGGTTTACAAGGCTTACTAAGTAAGCTATTCAAATCTTCGTCATTAAGCTTTACAAAACTTCATCAATAAGCTTTACAAGTCTTCCTCGATAAGCTTTACAAGTCTTCCTCGGTAAGATTTGAGAGACTTCCTCGATACGCTTTGACAATCACTTTATTTTTATTCAAATATTTTAACAAACTTCAACATTTGACATTATCTTAATATTCACGGTACTAGCAAAATCACTAAAATCCCTTATGGAGTGGTACTAATATTTGGAATGGATGGTGGGATAGATGAAGTGGTTAATAGTTTATTTTTTATGATTTTGGATTCGATTCTCGTTTATTTTGAAAATTTTCGAGATCATATATTCATTTTAAGATTATAAGTCATATTTGTTAGAAAAAATAGAGTAGTGCTATGTGTACATAGTTGTGTACAAAAAATTTGTACACATGAAAATTGATGTGAGATATTTTAATTTGGCTTGTTGATGTGAATCGGGAGCCATTTCAATTAAAATTCACCAAATGTCATGTTGTAAAATTTTTTGTATACAATTCTTTAAATCAAGTATTTTCCAAAAAAATATAATATTTTGTTGGAAAAGACTATGAATTTGGTTTATGTTATTTTCTATTTTGATTATTCTTAATGAAAAATAATACGACATCCATAAAATTAAAATTTAATCGAGTCGAATTATTATAAAACAGGTCAAATCGTCATATTTTAATGCATATAAAATTCAAGCAATATGTCAAAGATGATTTATTTGCAATTATCCACTTAGTTATAAGTCGTTTGAACTATGAACCATAATTGCAAACTCACATAAATTTTAATAATTAAATCAAAATCGAGGCTCATAATAAAGAAGATAACAAACAATCTCTCAACTAGGATACAAACAAAACTAAAATTGCAAACAAAACTATTAGATCCGTAAAACAAAATTATGATAAGATACAATCGAACTCTCAAATTCAAAAGGCTCTGATTAAATCGAAGTTCCGTAACTCCGATTATCTAGATCCGAGAAACCAGTCAAAATAAATTCAAGGGGAAGAAATCATTCATTGAGGAGGAAGATTATTAAAGAAAACAAAATCAAATAAAACAAGAAAAGAATTTGGAAGCTATTATGATAAAAAAGAAATGCCAACTTTTCAAAAATCGTTCTAAAAACAATTTTAAAACACTTAATTTACAATATTTTGTTGGTTATTCTTTCAATTTACAGTAATGTAACTTTTCTCAACTATTTCCTATACATCATGCACGTCAAAAAGAGCCATCATTCTCAAATTACAATTATCATATTTACTCTTATTGAGCAACGAAACATGAAAGCGAGCGCCATTATTTACCATCTCGAAGGAGGATCTCCAAGATCTTGATACCACTTTGTTGGAAAGCAATTTGGAGAGGTTGGTTAAAGTGTTTAAAATGGAAGAGAAAATATTTGGAAGAGAGATACTTCTTTTATTATAAACTCAAATGCTTTGGTTGGATACAAAATAGTGGATTGAGACATCCTTTTATAGGCCTTGATGGATTATTCTAGATACATCATTAAATTAATACTAAACTCTACATTTTTGGAGAGAGCTAAGTTCTCGAAATTTAAACTTTGAAGTACATGCATTTGACTTTTAACACTTCTAGAGGATATTTCAACACAATTCTAGAAATTACTCGAAACTACTAAATAAATTAAATTTATATATTCTACAATTTTGAATATAGTAAATAAATCGAGTTTATATTTTTAACGGTCTTTTTCCATCGTTTATTTACAAAATATAGTTTTTTCAGCGAAAACAGGCCGAGTCAGACATGTGTTGTAGATAAATCCATATGATTATTATTTCCTCCAAAATCAGTTGTAATAAACATTCCACTACAACAAAACTGGCTATTTACGACGGTTAACTTACGACGGAAAAAAGTGCGCGCCTTTCTTACGACAGAAATTTAAATTCCGTCGTAAATTTTTACGACGACAGAACAAATCCGTCGTAAGTATATTATTTTATTATTAAACTTACGGTCAACTGTGCAATCAGTCAACTATGAAATATAATTTACGACGGAATTTATATTTCGTCGTAAGTTGAAATATTTCTTTATTATTCTATTATTAAATTTATTTACAAAAAAGGATAATTAAAATTTAATTATAATAACGACGTCGTTTAATTATAAATTATGACAGAAATCAAGTCGTCGTAAGTAGTATTTACGACGGAACTGTTTCCGTCGTAAGTTTTAATAAAAAAATATTATTTTATGAAATATACTTTACGACGGAATTTATATTTCGTCGTAAGTAAAAATATTTATTATTATTCTATTATTAAATTTATTTACAAAAAATGATAATTAAAATTTAATTATAATAACGACGTCGTTTAATTATAAATTATGACGGAAATCAAGTCGTCGTAAGTAGTATTTACGACGGAACTGTTTCCGTCGTAAGTTTCCGACCTTTCACATTAAATGTCACCGGCTAGCTGTTCAAAAATAATATTTTTTTATTAAAACTTACGACGGAAATTTATTTCCGTCGTAAATATTTGCAAAATATTGCTGTCTCTTTTTAAAGTTCACTCTTTTCACTTATTTTTTCTCACAAAAATATATCTTCATATCATTCAAAATACATGATGACATAACAACAACGAATTTTACAATCTTCAATGTATGTATTAAATTTTAATCTTATTTTATATTGTTTATATGCATTTAAATGTGTGATTTAAATTTTTATATTTATATGTAATATATATATGGGTGCTTATATGTTATTCACGTAGCATTTTATTTTCATTTGTAGATGTCTTATGATACTAGTTGGATCACTAAACGAATTATTCCCGGTGGTTATGGTTTTACGGAAGAATTTAATAAAGGGGTTAAAGATTTCTTGGCATTTGCAATAAAAAATAGCAAGGAACCGAATGATCCGGAACTTTTGATTAGATGTCCGTGTAATACATGTAACAATCAACTCTTTCAACTCATTTCCGATGTCGAGTTTCACTTATATGCGGTCGGTTTTCTTGAGACTTACACCATATGGCATTATCATGAAAAAGAATGTGGCTCACGAAATGAAGAAATGAATGATCGCGAAGATGTATTTGATGAATATGAGATGTTGAGGGATGCCTTTAGAGGGGAAGATTTTGGATATGTCAATAGTGTCCACGAGGAGCCGAACGAGCAAGCATCTAAATTCTTATACAATGTGAGTAATGTCGGAGAACCAATATATCCGGGCAACATCAAGTACACACAATTGAAATTTGTCACTAGATTACTACATTGGAAGAATCATAATAAATGTAGTGATAAGGCCTTTGATGAGTTACTCCTCTTACTTGGAGATGTGTTTCTGGAAGGGCATAAACTTCCTTTTAATTATTATGGTGTCAAGAAGATGGTCAAGAAGCTGAACTTGGGATACGAAAAAATACATGCATGTGAGAATGATTGTATGTTGTTCTACAGTGATGATAAAGATTTGGAAAACTGTAAGTACTGTGAGTTAAGCCGATACAAAGATTCAATTAATGGTGGGAGTGATACCATTCCGAGGAAGATCTTAAGATATTTTAAGATCACTCCTCGTCTACAGCGTTTGTACATGTCTACCCATACAGCCCAACATATGAAGTATCACAAGAACAGAATTGTGACTGAAGGGGTTCTTAGTCACCCTGCAGATGGAGAAGAATGGAAAGAATTTGACAAGAACTATCCGGATTTTGCAGCGGATATTCGTAATGTAAGGCTTGGTCTTGCAACTGATGGATTTCCCCCGTACAGTAATGCTACTTCTACTGTATACTCAGTATGGCCTGTAGTATTACTTGTGTACAACCTTCCACATACCATGTCCATGAAGGATCCATACATGTTTATGACACTACTAGTACCCAGGCCGAATGATCCTGGGAGGAATCTGAATGTCTATCTTAGGCCTTTGATTGATGAACTTATTAGTTTATGGCAGGTTGGTGTGCAGACATATGATGCTTCTACGAAGACCAATTTCATGATGCGGGCTGCCTTGTTATGGACTATCAGTGACTTTCCCGGGTTGGGTATGGTTAGCGGATGGTCAACCCACGGAAAGATGGCTTGTCATGTATGTATGGGTGAAGTTAAAGCCAAGCAACTACCACACAGCAGGAAGTCCAGCTTTTATGGGTTACATATGGGGTTTCTAGACAAACGCCGAAGAAGTCGACGAAAAGGTCGAATTGTCCATAACATGTGTGCTGGAATCACATTTCCACCACCAGGGAAACCACATAGCAAAGAAAGGGCAGATGGATTTGGGGATTCACACAATTGGACACATATTACTAGCTTCTTTGATCTACCATATTGGGATTCATTGCGTCTACGTCATTGTATCGATGTTATGCACACAGAGAAAAATGTGTTTGACAATATATTTCATACTATTTTATGTAGTGCCAAAACGAAGGATACCACAAAATCAAGAGAAGATTTGAAGGCAATGGGCATCATGCAAGAGTTATGGATGAATGGTAGACACAGGCCTAGAGCTAGATACGAACTCACCCGAGATCAGCTGAAATTGTTATGTAAATGGGTACATCGATTGAAACTCCCAGATGGTTGCTCATCAAACTTGAAGAGATGTTGTAAGATAGCTCAGTTGAAATTTCAAGGCATGAAGTCACATGATTGTCACGTATTTATGTAAAAGTTATTATCTTCTGCATTTCGTGAACTTCTTCCGGATGACATACACAAAGTACTTTGTGATCTTTCAAATTTTTTCAAGGACTTGTGCTCAACTACACTACTCGCATCAAATATTAGGCAGTTGGAAAAAAACATAGCTGGGATCATTTGTACTTTGGAGACTAAATTCTTTCCAGCTTTGTTTGATCCAATGGAGCATCTTCCCGTTCATCTACCCGAAGAGTGCAGACTCGGAGGCCCTGTCCCATCACGATGGATGTATAATATTGAAAGACTACAATGCAGAATGAAACAAAAAGTAGGGAACAAAGCACGAGTTGAAGGTTCCATTGCAGAAAAATATGTACATGAAGAGTTGACACATTTCTGTTCCATGTACTTTGAGTCAGGAGTTGAGACAGCGCACAACTTGCTAGGTCGTAATGTGGTTGATGATCGCTCACGGGATCCACATAAACTCGAGGCGTTTACATATCCGGTAGAGCTCCTCGGAGCATATACATGTTACCATTTAGATGTGGATTCCCTACATGTTGCAGCACATTATGTTCTTACTAACATGCGTGAAGTGGCATTCTACATCACGTAAGTAATAAAATATTTTCATTCATAATTAAAACTTTGAAACATTCTTCACTAACATGGTATGATTACTTTTTTCAGTATGTTCGAAGAAAAGGTTCGCAAGCATCATACATTGATATTGAGTGATACTGAGATGGATACAATGCTACACAGTCGATATCTAACGTCACTTAAGCGATCTGGGAAAGAGAGATCCTCCATCTCTGATTCAAAATGTACTGATAAAATTATCAGGTATATAAAATATTGTATTCTTTGGGTCCTATGCGACAATTTATATAAAATGTGCTTGATAAGTGGTACTTGATATAGATTGATATAGTGTTTGATATAGAGTTTACAGGGATCAGGAACAAACTTGAATCAAGTTCAAGTCAGCGTGGGGATACGCCATTACCGGCATGTTGTGCCCCTGTAATCTTCCCTGATATTCCACATTATTAGTTTTCAGAAGTAATAGGTCACTACTCACTAGAAGTTTAGACTCCGGAACAAAGAAAATATTTTAAGTGTAATAAATATTTGTTGATTTCAGCTTTTATTATGAACATCTCCTCATCTAGAAAGTTAGAAACTCAAGATTAACCTTTGATAAAATTTTAATCTATGCCTATCAAAAATCTCTCTAACAATGGTAATCCAACTATTTTAGTTATAGTAATAAAGAACCTATTATGTGAAAATAATAAAAAAATTAAGCCACTAGTCTTGGTCCTAATCTTCTGCAGAAAACTGATCTAGGGACATAATTCCAGCTAGAAAATTTTGTAGTAAAGTGCATGTTGCACAAACCCGAGCATGTAATGTAACCTTGGACAACACAAGTGGGCCTAGCAAGGAAAGTTTAGGAAATTCTTTTAAGTTATGCAAATACTGGTAGTTACAGATTAGCATCTTAATATTCCAAATTATTATTCTGCATGAAACAAACCCCTTTTTATTACAATAATTCACACAAATATCTACATGCAGTAGGTTATCATGTAATATCATTGCTATGTAGAACTTTATCAAGGTATCAAACTCTTCTAACACTTTAAATTTCAGTGAAGGGACTTAATATGTTAGATGTATATAACATTTATAGGATTTGAACCGGAGACGATCACAAGAGTTCTTAATATCATGTTAGGTTGTCGGCCCTCCTTAAATCTTTATGCTAGAAACGATTCTAGAATGTATATCATTGTAATTAAAATTAAAATTTAATTATTTCTTTTGAATCTTAAAATGGCTTCTTATTAGGACTAATACTGAAACTTTAGAAGGGTGAAAATTTGGCCACAGTATGCAGCAAATCAGTGAAAAAGGAACATAATTACTAGAACAAGAACACCAAAAACAATGCCCACCTAAAAATTTCACTATAACAGATTAAGGGAAATAGACAAAGGGTTCCCGAGATAAAACTAGATGCATCATAAATTAAAAAGAGTTATCAAGGATTAAGAAATTAACTAAACAATCAATATCTTAACACATGGAAGTGAGTCTACTCATCCCCTTAGAGCATATCCGACAAACTCTTTATATAGACTCTTAAATGTTAAAACCAAACTTTCTAGACCTCTAAATTAAATTGAGCATTTAAATTTAGATAAAGGAATTAATAATACACTTTCAGACATCAAGAAATTCAATGACTACATAACAAAAAATCACTAAGCAGAATGTTTCTAGCGAAATCTCTCTTTTCTTTTCATAGCTGATATCTTTATATCCTGACCTCTTGAATAAAGGACTGGTACTTTGCCTTTTTTGAAAGAAAACAAGATGTATATTTGTCAAAATATCAAGTATTTGAAAATGTGCAAACTATGTAATAATTAGTGGACTATACAATGGTGGAGATGGTGAATTTACTGAGAGAAGTTAAGCTATCTTTATCTGTTCCTCAACTTTATCATTGACTAAATTGCTGCCATTTCAGGATTGATTGTCCAAAGGCGTTGCGAAATATATTGGCGATTATTCGCATGTTTTGGCCAGATGGTTGTGTTGGCATCAAAGAAATTGATAGGAAATCTCCTGGGTTCTGGAACAAGTGTATAGAGGAGTTCTTGGTATGTTGCACATCTTTGTTATATTCTTATATATTAGATTGTGTTTATTTTATAGTTGTTCCCCTTTATCTTATGCCTTATACTATATCTTTTTTTGTAGCGCTACTACACATGGGACCCGAGATTTGCCACTGAAGATGAGGCAAGGGCTTCCATACTTGTGCATATGCGAGACAACATGCGTCGTACACTTGCTGATGATAGGGAAAGGGCTGATGACAAGATCGCGGAAGCTGGAGGGACTTATGCAGATCATAGGCCCCCATATATGAAGCCTGGTGTTTGGTCCAGATTAGCGGAGTATTGGGTAAGTGAAGAATTTAAGAAAAAGTCTGATGCTGGTAAGAAGGCTCGAGCAGCTGTGAAAGTGCCTCACACTTCGGGAGCCCGTTCATTTGATCGTCGTCGTCGGGTATATCATTTCATCATAATTCTTGACTTGCATCTCTTTCCAATTTAGCCTTAGATTTCTTACTAAATATAATACACATATGTAAATGAGCAGCCTCTTATCCCAGCAAAGTAATATGAATGATTTCCTTTTAGTGTTTACAAAATTTATATTAATTAGTTCAGGGGAAAATCACAAAATTATAAATATTTATCATTTATTTATCATGAAGTTGAAAATTTTGATTTGACTGGTTATAAATTTTCTTAACAGGATTATATGGAGTCACACAATGGCAACCTGGATCATCTTGTTGTTTATAAGGACTGCCACACTTTGAAAGACAAGGAGAGAAAGGGCGATTGGATTACTGAGGACGCCAAAAATATTATTGTAAGTTCTTTTTATAGAGTATCAATTTATAGTAGTGCCAGCTTCCGAAAAAATGAATATCAATTTATAGAGTGAGCCTTCAAAATCAAAATTATCTGATCTTCGTAAATTAATAATCTCTAAAAATAGCTATATATCTAAAATTTAGTTGGTGCCTTTATGTGCTTCATTTTTTTAACTAGTTCATATGTGGTCTAGACGTCAAGTTATAGTCTACTTGCCTTCTGCCTTTAGTATATCTGAGCCTTCAAAAATCAAAATTATGTGATCTCTTACCAAAGTTTTACCACCTGTTGGATATCTTGACAAGAGTATGTGATTGAGTTGGTTGGAGAGCCGGGAGGCGGAGCATTATTCCCACCATTATTCCCACCATTATTTACTGTATTGTATGGATGCCCTGCCTATAGCAAAATTATGTGCTAAGGCTAATTTATACACAGACTCTCCGATTTTGAATTTTGATTTTGAATTAATTATAAAACTCAGTATAAAATAGTTCAGGCCTCAATAATATCTAAAAAATAGCTATATATCTAAAATTTTTAATTGTTAGAATTTTTAATTGTTCAGGCCTCATAGAAGTGATTAATTAAAATGGATGTGTATTTGCATAAAATAATACACCCCTAGCCATTTAATTCCACTGTGAGTATTATTGATGTTTATAATTGCCGGCACAATTATTCTTTCTTTCGATTCAGTGTCTAATTATTTTATTTATAGGAGCGCTATATTAACATATGCGGAAAGAAAGGAGTTGATCCTAAGGTGACCCAAATTCAGAGCTGGGTAGAGGCGGTGGGTGGAGTTCGTAAGAACGTGATTCTTGGACATCCACGGGTTCGAGCCTCTGATATTTACGGTATATTTCTTTTATAGACTTTAAATGTTTAAAATATGTGAGCGTGAGTTGTTACATATAGTTTCTTCCCAGTGATAATATATCAACATTATGTTGTTATAGAGCCTGGTGCACGTCCGCCACGTCCTCGGAAAGGAGAAGGAAGCTCTGGAAGATCTGCTTTGACTCGCTTACAAGATGAAATGTTCATGCGTGTCGTGGATGAGACCTTGGCCCAGGCTCGAGCCAATCCCGAAGAGTATATGTTAACACCCGAGCAGATTCGTCTCTTAGCACAGGGAGTGGTGGAAGGAGACTCCTCACTACCTCCGAACCATCCTATTACCAGAGAGACGCGTCAAGCTATTGTTAGGGTTGTGGTGGATGTCCTAAATAATATCTATAAGACTGACGGACCAGGAGCTGCCAAGGTATGATCAATTTGATTTTTTATTTAGTTTTATTAATTTTTTTATGCCTCGTCACTTGAAATCACTCCTGAATAATTGTTGGAAGCTGGAAACATAAAGGCCACCTAATTAACTCAAAACTTAAATAGGCCAGCTTAGCACCCACTAAAGATTAACTTGATTTCCTATATCTTGATTATTAACATTTCCTCATGCAAATTAAAATTGTAAAAAACCAGACATAAATATGGTCCAGAAGCACACTTGCGGGGAAATACCCAAAGAGAAATATACCAAGTTTATAAAATTCTGGTGCATGCTAGCCCCCAACCAAATACTAATACATCCCTAATCATATATTTATATGATTATATAAACTTGAGAGTAGGAATTAGGATTCTTAGTTGGTAAATTTTAATTAACACAATTATATATGGACCGCTACCAGTGATCAATCACATAACCTAATTCTGATCTTCTTGTACAGATACTAGTTTTATCCATAATAAAATGATGATAAATTTTCTTGCATTACACCAAAGTTGGAATTCATACAAATAAAATAACCTTATTACCTTCCAAATTATGCGACCCCTAAGTTTATGTAAGTGTATACAAGTGTAAAAACAATTCATAGTAATTCCTCATTTTAATATTATCTGAATATACTAAAATGTGAATCATCTTTAATATGATTTGGGATGCTACTCGCAATTCTTAATCCGGGTGCTGCTTGATGTTTAGTCGCGACTCCAAACACATGATTGAAATTAATAAATAGATACAAGCTCAATTTAATTACTGAATTCATGTTCAGGTACGCTATAATTAACATCAACAATTCAGTAAAATAGAGTATAAGTGTTTTATTATACTTAGATTGAACTCTACCAAATCTGGGTGTCACAAGGTCTATACTCTAAGTAATAGCCTGGGTTAGCGGGTGAGGGCCCTTGTTCGAGGGACAAACCTCGACTCCAACAGATCTGCCTATCTGGTGAAAACAAGGGCAAGTGTTTTTCATTTGATTCGGCATGGATGTCAATGAGGTTGTGATTACTTTGATTATTTTTTTAATTTTAAGTTTCTAATTCAGAATTAAATTTAGCAGCACCACTCGCATCATGTAGGAATTTATTATTTATATGATCATGTTTAGTCTTAACAATTTACTGTAATTTATTACTTCGCATGGCAGTTTGTCTCTTATTAGATATGACGGTTAACTTATTAAAGTGTGTATTATAGGGAAAGGCCCCAGCTAACGAAGATGATTCGGATGATGGTGAGAGCAATGACGAGAGTACCGAGTCTGATGAAGATCGTGACATGATCGGTTCTTTTTATGATCATGTCCCTCGCGGTGGTCCAGTCATTAGGGGTTAATTTTAGCTTTATGTATTTGAATATTTGTAAGATAACCAAGTTGTGCTTGTAAACTGAATTTGGTTTGTAAACTGAATTTGGTTTGTAAACTGAATTTTAGTTTGATTTATACTTTTGATTGTGAATTAGTACGGATTTACGGTATAACTAATATAAATTATGTATTGTGACTTGATTGTGAGGTTTAGAGTCTGTTTTAAGTTTGCGATTGCATAAGATTTTGGCAGGTTTAGAATTTAAATTGGAAGCCGAAAATGGGTGGATACTGAAAAATTAGAATTTGGTTATTCTGGAAAAACAAACTTACGACGGTTGTTCTTCAAACATTCCGTCGTAATTTTTCTGGAAAAACAAACTTACGACGGTTGTTCTTCATATATTCCGTCGTAATGTATCAATTTTCATATTTAAAAATATTTTTTTTTGAATTTTCATTTCACGGCTTGTAGACCCCACCTTCTAAAATACGACATTTTTTTGTCGTAACTTTCTAACTTACGACGAATTCTTCCGTCGTAAAATTATCCCGTAAAGTAATATCCGACATTTTTTCCGTCGTAAGTATATAACTTACGACGTTATTATTCGTCGTATTATACTATCTTACGACGATAAATTCCGTCGTAAGTTGATTTACTATTTTATTGAGTATGTGGGCCCCGCCTTCCTAACTTGCGACGCAATTTTAACTTGTGACGAAAAAACGAACTTACTACTCGACCAAAAATGACGATTTTTTTCCGTCGTAAATGGCTCAATTACGACGATTTCAGTTCAAAAAAACCGTCGTATTATAGTAACTTACGACGATAAATTCCGTCATAAGTTGATTTATTATTTTATTGAGTATGTGGGCCCCTTCTTCCTAACTTGCGACGCAATTTTAACTTGTGACGAAAAAATGAACTTACTACTCGACCAAAAACGACGATTTTTTTCCGTCGTAAATGGCTCAATTACGACGATTTCAGTTCAAAAAAACCGTCGTAAATGGCCAAATTTCTTGTAATATTCGTCAAATAAATTTTAGTTAAAAATCAGTCAAATCAAGATCCTTGGAATAACTTATTTCCACATAAATCCGTAGAAATGTCTTCCCGTTAAAAAAAGAATTTGTGGGATCAATTATAAAGTCGGACTTATTTCCGTGGAATTTGTTTTACCATTTAAGTACTACATATGTAAATATTATGAAAAATAAGGGGCATGTTAAAAGATTTATACCTTTTGTGTTTGTTTATCATTTTTCTTTTATCGTAGAGAACCCGCAGCCGCTCCCCTTCAGGTGCGCACCGGGTAAACCCCACGGGCTCACACAATAGCCTGCAAATCACGTGAACAAGATAAACTGCACTTAAGTGACATGCTCTGGTTCAGGAGGCATAATCATAAATTTTCCTCCCGTGAGATTCAAATCTGTGACAAAGAGGATAATTATCCCTCCTTAACCAAGAAAATAAATTTTCAAACTTCCGTGTAAGTTGTATGCTTTGAAATTAGTACTCAAATTTCAATGTCAAAATATTTCGTGGAGTTTCTTCGATGGAATCAACACTCCGTTCAATTTATACCATAGTCTGTTGGATTTAGTTCACTTCAAAAAAGTCTTCCTTTGGGGTTTCTTTTGGTGGAATGATAAATGTGTCAAATTTATAACCTAGTCCGTTGAATTTAGTTCGGTCACATGTAATATCTTTCCGTTATTTAAAATTTCCAAATCTAACAGTAATTATATACTCCATCCATCTCATATTATATGTCATGTTTTGACTTTTATGTAGTCAAATTGACTAGCTTTTGACTGATAATTAAGAAAAATTTATATATCATTTAAAAAAATTTGAAAAATACATTTGAAAGAGAATTAGATATATTTTCTAATGATGTACATTTTTAAATTTATTTAATAATAAATTAAGTGTAATTTACGATCAAAATTTGATAAAGTTGACTATAAACTAGTCAAAACATAACACATAATACGAGATGGATGGAGTATATATATATGTATATAGATGGAGTATATATATATATATATATATATATATACATATATATATATATTCTTAATTTTTAATCATATGCTTGCACTTTAGGATCAACATTATTTAATAATTCCACCACATTTAATCAAATAATCTTATATCAAATTTTATGTATACATGTTCGAGTAATATTATTGATCAAAGAGTGGATATGTACGACATAAGAGACATTGCAGAGGTAAATAGACATTTTAAGGATTTAGAGGGATGAACCAAATGTATGAGCAAAATTTTTTTACAACATACTCGATAGTGCTTTTGAACCTATTTATTCAAATAATAATATATCATTTTTTTTGAAAAAAGCTGCTTCATTTTAAGAACAAATATAATTATAGTATATTACAGTAATAACGGGTTTGATGAGTTTCTTAAAATCATTGCATCAGTTAGAAAAATGATAAAGGAATTACAGTGATATGAGAAGATTGATGCTTGAGATAACAATGATATGTTTTTTACAAGAAAAATAATGATAAAACGTACCGTGACATATGCACATAAAGTCGATAATAAGGCACCGAAGGATCGAAAAAAAAGAAGATCCCAAAAAGAAACTTGCATTATTTTCCTCGACTACAAGGCTTATACATTAATAAAAATACTACAAACTGTATGAAGTGGTACCACAATAGAGTTGTCGATGCCAATAGAGTTGTAGTTGATGTTTAGTTATGTCACCCAATCAAAATGTGGAATGTAAATAATTTGACCAAAAAGTTGTTTTTCAAAAAGTTGTTTTTCATTAGACATTCAGCTAACATGGTTGGTCACGTAATTGTGAGAAAGGCATGTTCATTTCCGCGTTGAGTGTTTGATGGGAGTTCTTTCTTGTCAGTTTGAATTATGTATTGTTGGCTCATTTGGCTTAATGCAACATATTTTTCATCAAAAAATAAAAAATAAAAGAGGAGGGAGGGTTTTATGAAAGGAAACAAAAACTAAAAAAATTTCGGAGGCTATGCTGATAAAAGAGGAGGGAGGGTTTTAAGAGAAAAAAAGGAGAGTAACAGTTTATTAAATATCATACTGCATTTTAATTAATGTTTTAAATGACTTTCTTTTCTTGACAAGTTAATTGTATTTCAATAAAAAATTTAGGTTTTTATCATTGAAATATTATTTTCAAGCTTTTTTTGCAAAAAGAATTTGAAGTCAGATTTTTACCCTATTTATGTAATAATTTAATTATAAAATTAAGATAACTAATACTAATTTCGGCTTAAATAATCTTAATTACACTTTTTTCCAAAAAACATTTTTTAGAGAGAAAATAAAAAAATAAAAAGAAGGTTACAGATTTGAGAAGAAATTTTCTTTATTTTTGTCTACAAAATCTTCTTCCCAATTTTGAAAAATCATGAGAGTAAAAAAATAAACTATTTTCTAATTTTTATTTTCTTTTAGAGATTCCCATTCCGAACACAGCGTAAAGTTATCGGAAAGAAGTACAAAATCCTTATTTGAAAAACTAAGAAAAGAAGAGGGATTTGAAAATAAAAAGAAGATGAAATTAACGCTATTAGGATTTTTTGTTAGATTTGTTAGAAAATGGAAAGTTTGAGGCATGTTTTAGACATGTTCTTGATGTAATTTCCTAAAACTAATTATTGGAGGTTGTTCCTTGTAATGAGGACTTAAACTTTCATGTTTGGATCTAAGTCATTTTCTTAGTGTAATCTATATAGAAATTGAGATGAAGTTAGTAGTTTGAAATGGGTTTGTGGGTTTTGTCCCACATTGATAAGTAAAGAGGGGTGTAGTGCTTTATATATATAGTACTATGTGTAAGAGTAGTATATCAACTACTAAGGCATGTGGATGTGCATGGTGTTATTGTGTGCCTCACGCGCGGCCACACATACACGGGCAGCCGTCACCTCGCCACGACACGACTCGGGTCGGGTCGAAGGGCGATTTGGGCGAATGTCCCGGCGTCTCGCGACCTGGGCGAGGAATTTTACTTAATGTTTAATTAAAATATTTACTAACTTATTATATTGTTTTATGATGAATATTGAATCTGTATAACAGTAAGGATTTGTTAAGTAACATCAATTGATGCACAGAACTCAGCCGTTGATAGACTGATTATGTGCATTATCCGTTGATGGACAGATCTTGACGTGCCTGGATCAGGATTTGTTGCATATGCATCCTGATGAATGGATCAGGATTTGTTGAGTGCAAATACTTATTGGGCTGGCTGTATCAGGATTTAACAAATCCTGATATTGACTGTTACACTTTTTGATTCTGGAAATAGTTCATTAAATACAATTTAAGTCAGAATATTCGTTTTAATTAATATATTATATTCAGTTACGTTCTGTGTTGTATTATATACCGAACAAAAATGTTTGGAATAAATATATACGTCAATTACATATGTGTGAAACCCTAGCTGTTATCAATCTATTTTTCTCTCCTCTATAATATACAGATCATAACATAGGTTTTCTGGGCGAACTGAGGTCAGGTCGCTATTGAGATTCACGTATCTATGGACGAATTGCCCTATATCCTGGAAGTGATATTGTTGCAACCCAACCCAGCATAAGTGGGGCAATAATCTCTTCAAGAACAGTCTAGACTTCTCGAAGGCTATGCGCCTTAGCTGTTATTGGTTCTTTCAGATTTCTTAAAGCTTCTGTTAGAGGTAAGTGTTCTATCCTATCTTTGTCAATTCAGTTACTAATTATATCTTGTTGTTTTGCCTTCGTGTTTTGTTTCGTTATTTGGTTTATTGCCTGTTCTTGCTTAAATCTTGATATATATAACTACCTCATTATTGCGCGTAGTGTTAGTACATATACCCAACAATATTTTCCAAACTCTCGAGAGTCTTTCATAAATAATAACAGCTTGTGTATACATGAACACCCATCCTGGAAATACGGCGGACTACTTATTTTCATGCATACATGGTCAATAGATAAGGTTGACAGGATGTATAAATATGTTAGAGTAAATAAAGGTAGGCAGCCATATGAAACAAAACAAGGAGTTAACACAACAACTAGAAGTTTGATAATATCATCTTGAAAATAAGGAAAAAAGCTGGTCATATGAGAATCCATGAATTAAGGTGGGCTGAAGGAAATCAAAGCTGCAGCTCAACAAAACCAGACGGGTTTTGTGTATATGTGCATTAGTGCCTGTAATACCTATAGGCTAAGTTAGCAAATATATCTATTATATATACTGGTGGCAGGAATATGTGTAAAAGTAGATTGCATATATATATATATATATATATATATATATATATATTGCAGAATAAAAAAAGAAGCAGAAGCTCTCTCTTTAGTGAAAATAGATAAAACAAAGGCAGTAATCCTGCCGTATCAAAAATAAAAGTTGTAGCTTTGTTCTTATTTGAGCAAATATTTTGTGTTTTACAGTAAGTCCATACACGTTTTCAACAAGTGGTATCAAAGTCAAGGTTACGTTCGTCAAAAATGGAGAATATGATGCAACCCAACATTCCAAAATTGACGTCCATAAATCACGGGAATTGGAGTATCCAAATGAAGGTGTTACTCGGTTCTTACGATAATTGGGAAATTATCGAAAATAGGTTAAACGAGCCCGCTGATGCAGCCGCTGAAGCAACACTTCTAAATGCCGAGAAGACGACGTTAAAGGAAATCCGGAAAAAAGATAAAAGGTGTTGTACACAATTATTCAAGGTGTTGATGAATCAACCTTTGAACAAATTTCAGAAGTAAAAACGGAAAAAAAAGCGTGAGAGATTTTGCAAAAATCATTCCTAGGCCTTGAAAAAGTTAAAAAGGTGTGGCTCCAGGTTCTACGCGGGGAGTTCAAAAATTTGAAGATGAAGAGTTCAGAAAATATTGGTGAATTTGTTACGCATTTGAAAATGGTGAAAAATCAGATGAAAAGAAATGGCGAAAGTCTCGATGATGTTCGGGTCATGGAAAAATTAATCCGTTCGTTGACAAAGAAATTTGATTATATTGTTACTTCTATCGAGAATTCAAAGGATTTGTCCACAATTTCAATTGACGAGCTCGTAGGTTCTCTTCAAGTCCACGAGCAACGAATGAATCAATATGATGATGCAAGCCATTTGGAGAAGGCATTACAAAGTAAAGTATCCATTGGCGACAGCTCTGGAAGCAGCAGTTCTACACGGGGCAGAAGTGGCTTTAGAGGTGGCTACCGAGGTGGACGTGGAAGGCATTCTTTCAACAGAGGACATAATACTGAAGGTATCAACCATCTGGTCGTGGTCAAAATTTCAGAGGTCATGGAAGAGGTGGATTTCAACGATGTGATAAATCTCAATTTCAATGTTACAACTGTAATAAATTTGGTCACTTCAGTTACGAGTGTAGAGCACCAAAAGTGGAAGAAAGGAGTCACTTTGCTACAGCAAAAGAAGACAAAGATGTTGGTTCTGCTATGTTTCTCACTTACAAGGGTGATGAGGAAGGCAAGAAGAATGTTTGGTATCTTGATTCCGGTGCGATCAATCACATGTCTGGCCACAAGGATTTATTTACGGAGATAGACGAGACAATCAAAAGAGAAGTTATTTTTGGTGATTCTTCAAAAAATTCCGGTCAAAGGGAAAGGTACGATTACGATTGTGACAAAGAATGGGGAGAAAAAGTATATAAATGGCGTTTATTTTATACCTGCTTTGAAAAGTAATATCATCAGTCTTGGTCAACTTGTGGAGAAAGGATATAATATTCAAATGCAGGATAATTCTCTTACCATCAAAAATACGGTTCAAGAATTGATCGCTAGAGTGGAGATGTCAAAGAATCGCCTGTTCATACTCGATATGCAGATGAAGGTGCAGAAGTGCTTAAAGTCGGTCACTAAAAATGACTCGTGGCTGTGGCACTTGCGATATGGTCATCTTGGATTTTATGGCTTAAAATTATTATCAAAGACAAAGATGGTGGACGATTTTTCAGAAATCAATGAACCAGAAAATTTGTGTGAAGCATGTGTCAAGGGGAAACAACACAGACAAAGATTTCCTGTTGGAAAATCATGGAGAGCCAGGAGGCCATTGGAGATAGTTCACACAGATATAGCTGGTCCATTTGATATCCCATCCCTTGGAGGTAATAGGTATTACGTAATATTTATTGATGATTTTAGAAGGAAAAGTTGGGTGTATATCATCAAATAAAAATCAGAGGCTCTTGATAAATTCAAGGAGTTCAAAGTATTGACGGAAAAACAAAGTGAACATTATTTGAAGACACTCAGATTGGATAGAGGAGGCGAGTATACTTCAAATTTGTTCAGGAGTTTCTGCAGAGCACATGGTATAAATCATCAATTGACAACATCATAGACTCCACAACAAAATGGCATTGTAGAAAGGAAGAATCGCACTATTCTTGACATGGCAAGAAGCATGGTGAAAGCAAAACACTTTCCAAGAACTTTTTGGGCCGAAGCCATTCTATGTGCAGTTTATTTGTTGAATCGTTATTCAACAAAAAGTATCAGAAACAAAACTCCAAATGAAGCATGGAGCGGGAGCAAACCATCAGTTGGACATCTCAGAATTTTAGAGTGTATTGCTTATGCCCACGTTCCCGATCACAAAAGGAAGAAGCTGGATGATAAAGGCGAGAAATGCATCTTTACCGGATATGACAAAAAGAGCAAGGCGTAAAACTCTATAATCCTCTAACAAAGAATTTAATCATTTCTCGAGATGTTGAGTTCGATGAATCAGATTACTGGAGATGGAGCGAGGAAGAAAGAAAAATTCCTGCTTAATTCTTTAATGATGATGATGACAATGATGACTCAAACAATGAAGATGACGGAGATGATGACCAACTCCTCCACAAAGTCTGACTCAACAAACACCTACGTCGACACCATCAATGGGAGGAAGCAGCAGTTCAGAGGGAGCACTAAGAAAAATGCAGAGTCTGGATAATATCTATGAAAAAACCAGACCGGTACAAACATCTTTTGATTATTCTCTATTTTATTTAATGGTTGAATGTGATCCAGTTACATTTGAAGAAGCTTCTGAAGAAAGCAAATGGAATAAAGTCATGGACGAAGAAATTGGCGCAATCGAGAAGAATGATACTTGGGAGCTAACAGATCTTCCTGAAGGACATAAAACAATTGGCGTCAAATGGGTCTACAAGACAAAGACCAATCAAGATGGAGAAGTTGAAAAATACAAGGCGAGGCTAGTAGCTAAAGGCTACAAACAGAGATACAAGATTGACTATGATGAGGTATTCGCTCCAGTTGCAAGAGTTGATACCATACGACTTCTTACAACAATTGCAGCTCAGAACCAATGAAAGATTTTTCAGATGGACGTCAAGTCAACATTCTTGAATGGCTATCTCGAAGGAGAAGTCTACATTGAGCAGCCACCTGGATATGTTTGGAAAGGCAAGGAAAATAAAGTCTATTGGCTAAAAAAGACACTATATGGTTTGAAACAAGCTCCGCGAGCATGGAATACAAGGGTTGATGAATATATACGAGCGTGCCCTCTATACGAAGACAAATTCAGGGGAAAATAGCCCTGATATGTTCAACGATTTTAAGAAGATTATGACTAATGAAATTGAGATGACATATATTGGTCAAATGTTGTACTTTCTTGGAGTCGAGGTGAATCAAAGCAAAGAGGGGATTTTTTTGTCACAGAAAAAATATGCGAAGCGGATTTTGAAAAAGTTTAGAATAGAGGAATGCAAGCCAGTAAACACGCCAGCAGAACCGAGCATAATGCTCAGAGTTAATTCAACGAGAGAGTCAGTAAATTCGATGGTGTTCAAAAGTTTGGTTGGAAGTCTGAGGTACCTAATTTTTACTCGTCCAAATATTATGTATGCAGTTAGATTGGTTAGTAGGTACATGAAGAAACTGAAGTAAGATCACTTCATGCAGCTAAAAGAATCTTGAGGTACATAAAAGGTACACTTGATCATGGTCTGTTTTACACGCATTCTCAAAATCCAAAATTAGTTGGCTATTCAGATAGTGATTATGGTGGTGACTTGGATGACGGGAAAAACACTTCGGGATATGCTTTTCATAACGGTTCAGGGATATTTTCATGGTCTTCAAAGAAGCAACAAACAGTTGATCTCTCAACATGTGAGGCAGAATACATCGCAGCAGCAGTGTGCACATGTCAAGCTATGTGGCTAGTTTACATATTGGGCGAGTTAAATCTCGTAGAGGAAGGTCCGGTTCAAATTTATGTGGATAATAAATCCGCTATTTCTCTCACAAAAAATCCAGTCGCAGCAAACACATCAATATTAAATATCATTTTCTTCGCGAACAAGTGAATGATAAAATCGTGGAGTTAATGTACTACAACACAGAAGAAAATTTAGCGGATATATTTACAAAACTGTTGAAGCCGGACGTGTTCCATAAAATAAAAGAGAAGCTCGAAATGCAAAGTCGAGTTTGAAAGGGAATGTTGGATTTTCCAAACTCTCGAGAGTCTATCATAAATAATAACAGCTTGTGTATACATGAACACATATCCTGGAAATATGGTGGGCTACTTATCTTCATGCACGCATGGTCAATAGATAAGGTTGAGTGTTGACATGATGTATAAATATGTTACAGTAAATAAAGGTAGACAACCATCTATACTCTTTACTAATAAGCGAAACCATGTATAATTTGGTGCTAAAAGTACCAAAGTACCAAAGTACCAAATTTTGGTACTTACCTGACATAAGTTGACTTCTATTCTCAATAAACTTTGTTTTTAACGCAAATCGACTTATATTCTTTGTCAATTTTATTTTCTTTTTAGTTACTGTTCATCCAATTGTCTATTTACTTTATAAAATAAAAATATTTTTTAAACAATTTGGAAATTATATTAAAAATTTATTAAGTTACGTTAAATTAAGTAAAATAACTTATATTTATTTTCAATTTTAGAAAAACTACAAACTACTAAGTAAACTACTGATACGAATTAACTTATATTCTTTGTAAACTTTATTTATTGATAAATTATATTAAAAATTTATTAAGCTACGTTAAATTAAGTAAAATAACATATATTTACTTTTATTTTGAAAAACTACTAACTACAAAGTAAACAAAAAATGACCAAAATACCTCTTTTTAGATGTGCTTTTGCCCAAAATACCCATTCTGAAAAAATGTGCCCAAAATACCCACCAGATACTCCACTGATACTGGAGTATCAGAATGATACGCCATTTTCAATGGAGTATCAGGGTGATACTCCTTTGTCAGCAGAGTATGATGTTAGATACTCTTGTGTCAGTGGAGTATCAGTCCTGATACTCCTTTCCCAGTGGAGTATCACTATTATTTTTTTTTTTAAAAATATTTTAAAAAAATAATAATAAAATTTTAAAATTTTAGATGGTTCTCCACTGACAAAGTAGTATCTCACATGTTACTCCATTGACAAATGAGTATATGGGTCGATACTCCACTGACAAAGGAGTATCATCCTATACTCCACTAAAAATGCAGTATTTAGTGGGTATTTTGGACAGCTTAAAATTCTGGTGGGTATTTTGGGCCATTGTTATTTAAAAATGATTATTTAGGTTTTTCACCCCAAAGTAAACTATTAACACGAATTGACTTCTATTCTCTGTAAACTTTATTTTTTATAGTATTATTTTAAAAATAATTAAGTAATAACAAATGACTTTCGTAACATTTATTAACTTTTAAACTGAAAATTATTGATTTAACGATTGTATTTGTTACTGTCCATCACAACGTTTATTTACTTTAAATTAAAAAATATATTTTAACAGTAACAAATTTATGGGCTGTATTTAGATCATATTACGTAATATTAAATTAAGTTTAATAACATCTATTTACTTTTAATTTGTAAATTAAATTTTATCGATAATTAAGTAATATTAAATAAACTATTTTGAAAAGGCTAATTATTAGATAATTATCAAATTATATTAATAATATTAAATTATTTAAAGAACAGATATTTGGTTCATAAGATAGAGATACAATTCGTTTCACAAAAATAAAACTAATATGTTAGATTTCTATATCAAGTAAAATAATGCAAAACTAGAATTATAGTGGAAAATTTCATAATTAATTCGATTCTTTTTAACCACGTATCTATTTTTTGCAAGTACCAATTTAATATTGATATTAATATATTAATTTTAATTCGTGTTTCGTACGGATTATAAATAATTCTCTATATTAATTCGATATTTTTAACCTCGGGCCCGTATTTCGCATAGGTTATCAACTATCTATACTAATAAGAAAACTATGTTTAGGTCTTAAATCTTGGTACTCACTAAAAAATTATTCAACTATTTTTAAAATTTTATGTAATAAAATCTCAACGGACAAATATTAACTTGTACTCTCCTTATATTTATTTCCCTTCAATTTTATTTTTTGCGCAACATTTAAGCGTCTATTTACTTTGAAATAATCGTATTAGTAAGTTAACGTGTCAGATTTATATAAGTAAATAATTAGGTGCATACATAACTAGAATTATACGGTGAAATTTTAGTGTTACACTTAACTTCGATTTTTTTAACTACATATTTTAACAGCATTTTATATATTATATTATGAGTTTCAATACTATTATTTTTAATTTAGGATCCGTGCTTGGCATGGCTAGTATGAAACAAAACAAAGAGGCAGCTAGAAGTTTGATAATATCATCTAGAAAATAAGGAAAGCAGCTGGTCATGCGTTGAATCCATGAATTAAGGTGAGCTAAAGGAAATCAAAGCTGCAGCTCAACAAAACCAGGCGGGTCTAATATATATGTGCATCAGTGCCTGTAATACCTATAGGCTAAGTTAGCAAATATATCTAATATATACAGGTGGCAGAAATATGTGTAAAAATAGACTGCATATATATATATATATATATTGCAGAAGTAAATTAAAAGCAGAAGTTCTCTCTTTAGTGAAAATAGATAAAACAAAGGCAGTAATCCTGCTGTATCAAAAATAAAAGTTGTAGCTTTGTTCTTATTGAGTGAATAGTCTGTGTTTTACTGTGAGTCCATACACGTTTCCAACATTTTTCAAGCCCACTTCACAAAGCAATGTAGGAACTAACCAGAACTAGAAGCATCAGTATTAAAACTAACCAGGCCTATCAGAGTATACTCAGACTTACAAATTATCGATCTTTTGCTAAATTAATAACCAATCGTTTCATTTGCAAGGAATCCGATAATAATCAGAGTAAAAAAGTCAATGCTGATAGTTCATTCCAATTTCAGGAGATATATGTAGTTTCTTTCTTAACTTCCCTTCAGGCTGGCTGTTGCAGTCATTGCTTAAATTATATGTCTCAACTTCACATAACAAGGTTATAGCAGAAGTTTATGCCTAATCAATTTTCAGATAAGTACAATTATGATAATAATTAAGCTACGAAAACTTGAACTACGTCTGAACATTCTGAAAGGTTATAACCACATAATTGACTTTAGCACACTGGTACTAAGCATAAGAAGCTTCTGAAAGGAATAATCTAAAAGTTGTAAAGCTTCCACATACGTCTTCTACAATCATGTGTAATTAGATTCCATGCATGTATGTTACAAGCTTCTGCAGGTAAAAACTCGTTATAGCATGACAGGGAACTTACAAGTTACAGGTTGTCATTGTCTCTATAAGGCTGCTTTAATTTTTATAGCAGGGCAATGCATAAGGTAACAATCTAATGTTAAGTAGGCTGATTAATTACTTAACTTCATCATAAATAAGGGTCTGGCTCAAAGACCAGAATACATAAATTGATTTTGAGCATGGACAGAATATAAACTAATTTATCTTTTACACATGATGTGAGATGAATACATTGAAAAACTGAAATTAAGTCGATTAAATTCAACTTAAGAAATATAAAACCCATGTAATGTTTAAAAGTAAATGAATCCTCTGTACAACAAAGCCTCACCAATCATACATGACTACAGGTACATATTTAGTCACTGGAGATACATGAATGACGTTCTTACACTATAACTTTCTTAGTTGTCGAGAAAAAGTTTGGTAACTTCTTCAATCCTTGCGACATTCAAGGGTTTGGACAAGTTGTAATCCACTCCCGCATCTTTCATTAGCCGTATCTCTTCACCATCTGTGTGTGCACTCACAGCAAAAATGGGTATGTGCACTTTGAATTTAGCCTCTTCTTCTCTGATGCGCCTGGTTGCTTCGATTCCATTCATGACTGGCATCTGATTAATATTTAACATCATTGTTAATACGTATGTTCATATCGTTTTTGTGCACGTGTGATGAAAATGTGCGTGTGTCATGTGTAATGTTGCTTAAGAACAACATTCTGCAATTTCATAATGTTTTTTTAAATATTCGATAATTAGCCACAAGATATAATAAATAAGACATCAAATAAGTACCTCGCAGTCCATGAAAATGCAATCGTAAGGCAAAACATGAGATGCCCTTTGACCATTAAGGGCTTCGCAGACAGTCAGCACAGCCTCTTGCCCATTAGCGCATACTTCAGTAATTGCCCCAAGCATAGAAAGAATGGTAGTAGCAATTTTTTGAAGCAGTGGCTCATCCTCTACAAGCAGCACTTTCTTCCCACTCAATGGTTTATCAGCTTCTTTGATTTCTAAAGAAGATGATGCAACTGGCCTTGTCTGAAATACAGAAGTACTAGCTTCATTGACGGCAGTAGTTGTTTCCGAGCTGATGGTTAGTGTCTCGCTATGTATCGATGCTGGGGTGGCCTCTGGCATCTCTCCCCCAAACTCGGGAAGAAGCTTTAGTACTTGATACAGACGTGATCCGTGGAAAGGCTGGGAGATGATGATATCGCTTGCAGGAAGTTTGTCTTCACTGAGGCCTTGTAGCTGAATATTATTAGATCCAGGTCTATCTAGCCAGACGACACTGTTAAAACCTGTAGCAATGTTTTTCCTGAATTCTGCTACAACTCTGCTAAGCTCACGGAATGGTGCACCATCCGTATCAATCACAATCAGTATAAAGCTTAGAACAACACTTCCTCTCGTGGTTGACCTTCTATGCGTGGGGGGCATCTCCTGATCAGTTCCATCTAGAGAACTCAACGGCACTTCTTTGGATCTTGTACTTGAATTGCGAGGTACAGTTATAGCTTGAAGAAGTGCATCAGACCTCTTGGAAGAACGGCTTGAAGAAAGAACTCCCTTGTTCCTGATTTTCTTTAAAGTAGTCGAAAGTTCTTCAATGTTCCTCGTGACCAACACTTTGAGTCCTTGTCTTTCGTAGAATTTCTTACAAACTTTCCGCCTTTCTTCATTTTTAATGAAGATCACAACTTGGGATCCTTCAGTGTTTGGGCTGATAATTAAGTTCAGACTTCGAGCTGAATATGATTCACCAGATGACATGCGACCACCGACACTTTCAATATCGTCAGATTGATCTCTTCCACTGCTAATCCTCTGGTCTGTTTCACATACAGAAAAATACGTGTTGAACTTGAAGCAAGTCCCTCTTTTGCACGCATCTTTATCAACAATCTCTATATCCCCGCCCATTAAGCGTACCTGATAAAAAATAACAGATTAAAATTTTCAGTAATGCACAAGCATTCTTTGCATATGGTAGGACCACTAATAGCGTATAAATTTGCATTATAAGCGAGTTATACGTACCAAAGATTGAACGATACCAAGTCCGAGGCCCGTGCCCTCTTTTCCAGCTGATGTCTCCTTGATTTGGGCGTAATTATCAAAAACAGTTTCTTGTTTATCTTTGGGAATGCCGACTCCTGTATCATCGACCTCAAAGATAAACTCCACGCAATTTTCATTCTTTTGAAAACTGTTCACAGTTGTTCCATAATCGGTACAGGCTTCAATCCCTAGAATCCATAATAACCATGACCAGGGACCTTTCCTAGTTGAATTGAGTCTTGAACTAGAACTTCTTGGTTTTCTAGCATATGCTCTTACCGAAACATACCCTTCCGAGGTAAATTTTACAGCATTACTTAGTAAATTTGATAGTACCTGTCTCAGCTTTTTACGATCACCTTTAACGTGATCAAACTTGTTGACAGAACCATCACTGAGATCCAACACAACATCAACGCCTTTCTTGATCCCAACAGCATGAAACAAGTCAGTGACATCCTCAATTAACTTCGACACTTCAAATTCTTCTTCGTCAAGGGGGACTTTTCCCGCTTCTAGCTTACTTCTGTCCAGTATGTTGTTCAGAATAGCTACACAAACAAAGAAACATTATTCACGTACTAATATATTACAATTTTGGTAAATAAAATTACATGTCTTATTATACCTAAAAGATCGTCGGAACAAGTTTTCATGCGCATTATATTTGCCTCCAAATCAGATCCACGATCAACTTGAATCAGGGCTATTTCTATTAGACCGGCAATCCCTGCTAGAGAGCCACGGACATCATGGCTTGCACTTGCGTAGTTTGTACTCTTCTGGATACATTTCCTTTCTACTTGAGCTGTTGCATCCTTTTGTTTCCTTAATGCAACACCCAACTGTATCACTCTTTTTAATGCTACAACAACTATGACAACAAAAAGAACAGTTAGAACGAATATTAGGCCGATCGTCGCAAAAAGATACTGGTACGATATACTGAAGTGTTTGTGCAGGGATCTCTCTGGTCCCTCAAGTGGCATAGCCAATACGAAAACCTGCAAATAAAATGATAAGTAAAAGTTGAGATCTTTTACATGACTATATATTTACAAGAAATATGTAAATGTGAATGATGTGTTTAGTTTATGTTCACTTGCAATGTTAGAAACCAGTTCAAGTAAAATGGTTTTACATCAATGTAATTATCTTAATATTGAAAAATAACAAGTAAAGAAGATATACATACCGTATCTACCCCAATGATTTCAACTTGAGAACAATATGCATCATACTTTGTTCCAGAAGCGGTGATAGTCTTAGGTCGTAGTGTGCCATCGTTTTCTTGGCATGTAAGATTGCCAACAATATGGCCCTCTAATTTATCACCGCTTTGATTTGACAACACAAATGCAACAGAATTGTTACTGTCAATAACAATTCTAGTGTTCTGAATGTTTGCTTTGTTAAGTACTTGCCCATCCTTCGTAGCCAAAAACAAGCTCCCATCATTTCTGATGTTTCCACTTAAGGATTGCACTATCCCCTTTGTTTCAAACCCCATAGATACTGCTCCTCTCCCATCCATAAGAGCGGTGTTAAAGAACAAAATATCTTGGCTATCAATCCACGAATGTCCTACTGAAGAATTTCCATTTGCACTATCCAGGGCCACTAGGATTGATGGAACAAGCGATGTACACGGATGCAAAGTAACAACTCCAAATAATTCCCCGTTTTCGCGATTCACAGGCTGAGAATAGCAAGTGAGGTTGTAATTTTCTGTAGCCATTTCCTTGTCCACCGGAAATAATGAGGTGTTTGTATAAACTGCAACAGTTTGCTGATTGGCTCCATTGTAATATGAAAATAACAAACCATCTTTTCCAATGAATGATACTTGAGACACATATGGAATCGTTGAGAATGCTTGAAATAACAGAGGAGCCACCTACAAGTATGAATGACAAATGCCAAATAGTTATCCCATTATATCTTACATTCCTTTATAAATTCCTACCTCAAAACAAATAAAAAAATTATTTTTTTTGACATCTATACAATACCTGAGTAACATCGTATAAATTACAACATTTATATAAGGTCAATTAATTAATCAACAGCAAGCCTAACAAGCTATGAAGTAAGAATACGGGTGCGGTAGTGCGAATGGGGGAATACAGTATTTGGAAAAATATAATAATATGAAAGTTCACGTAGTGAACACGGCGTATATAAATAGAAACAATTATAGATTTCATGTTAAACATATTAAAACCTATCAACAAAGTCAAATATTGCATGAAGAATGAACCAAATCTAAAACACAAAAAACAAAAATGATTATGAATCGATACTTTTGTAATAACAAAAAAGACGGGGATACTTTGTTTCAAAGAAAAGACATGGATACTTTATTTTGTGAAAGTAGTTCGTTGACATAGTATTTGACTACAACTTCTCAAGATAAAATTTTAAATTGGTGTTATGTGTTCCATACTGCAAACGTGTGTCCGAGTATCCGACACCGAGACTCCGCATGTGCCTCAAGTGTCCGTATTTTGCGAAAGTAGTTTGTTGACATAGTATTTAACTACAACTTCTCAAAATAAAATTTTAAATTGGTGTTGTGAGAGAATGTGTATGTCTGATACGGAAACGTGTGTGCGAGTATCCGACACAGAGACTCGGCATGTGCCCCAAGTGTCTGTCTCCGATACGCGGAAACGTGTGTTCGAGTATTTGGCCCCGAGACTCGGCATGTGACCTAAGTGTCCAGGCATCATGAATTGCAAGTATCTAGCTATGCGATTTCATATTGCAGCTCGAGAGACACATAAAGAAACAAATATACCTCAAATTCAATGACGGGAATCGGTAGTTGTGTTGCATTCACACGGGAACTTAGGATTCTTGCCAGGTTGTTTGCTGATGATTGCAGTGGTGAAAACAAATCCGCCTTCACTCCAACCCCATAAAGTATTTCCTGTTGAAGGTTTTGCGAAAACAGCCTCACATCTTGTTCTATACTCTTACCTCTACTGTGCCAGTAGTTAAACATCAAACTTGAAGGCACCAGTACTGCCCCTGCCTGCAGGCATGCATGTAAATCATTAATTTCCAGATTTGACAATAATACTCAAATCATGTATTCCTTTTTACTAATATATATTTTGTAAGAAAAGCTTTGAGGAATTACCAGAACCAGGAAGAGCACTAGTGGTCGCATGACAATCAGATCGATTAGCAACATCTTGCAGAGTAACAAAATCTTCCTGCATTGCCATTATAATTTTGTGATAGAATGTAAATATTTCAATTCAGGTGTATGCACCACCATTAATAGGTGAAAAATAATTAATATATTGGAGTAACAATAGTTTTGTTACACCATTAAAACAAGATAATCTGAAATAATTACAAAATTGTATAAATACAGAGAAAAGCTATGTAAAAAAATACCTAATCTGAAAATCTCTGAGAAGGGTTTCCAGAAAGAACAGTGAGGCACCGGAGAGAGAGACTGGGAGAGAGAAAGCTGCGAGAGAGATTGAGTGAATGTTAAAACTAAGAACTGTGCAGTTTAGTATTTGTAAGAAAGTATGCATATCTGTAAAAATCTTTCTTGCATATTTTAATATCCATGTAATGATTACTTTTTTTAATTTTCTTGCATATTTAGATTTTGTTATAAATGGTAGTATTTATTCCTTTGATCATCTCTTAAAAAGTAGTATATATTATCTTGAAATTGATTGACTTGTGTGTATGATTTTCATTTTTGAAATATTTTTGAATTTTCAAATATCAATGAATGATAATCCATTCTCATCTTATACCAAATTTACTAACAACAAAAAATGTACTAGAATTTTAATTGTTTCATACATTAAAACACGTTAAATTTCATTCCAATCAATTACGCTTGTATTTAGTAGAAATTTTAAGCAACAACGACTTATGGAAGAATTTTATAAAAAATTAGTTTCCTATTGATAAATAGGACTAATGACATATGAAATTTTAACCGAAGTGACCTCTGAAATTATGTTATAAAAGATCAAATTTTCAAGTAATAAATATGACTCTGTCGTAGAAATTTTGAGTTGTGACAACATATTGAAGTAGGGTATAAAAGATGCAACTACGAATCAATAAATAGGACTCGCGTTATAGGAATTTTGAGCGAGAGTTACTTATCGAATTATTTTTTTAACATTCGATGTTTTAAGAAAAACTCGATACGATATATTTCAAAAACAAAAGATAAAGTCTTATACTTCGACGATAAAGCCTTTCATATGATATTTATTGGATTTATAACACATCCAATAAATATCATTCTATCATTCTATCCAATAAATACATATAAATATTATAACATAATTCCATATGACTGACATCCAATAAATATCATTCTTCCTAAATATCATTGGGATGTTAAAATTCCATATGGCTTGTGTGTAGGATTTTCATCTTTGAGTAATTTTTGAATTTTCAAATATTAATGATTGATAATCCATGATCATCTTGTACTAAATTTACTTGCAACAAAAAATGTACTAGAATTTTATTTGGTCACACATTAAAATTTCAAATAAAAAAATGAAACGAAAAGGCACATTAAATTTCATTTCGATCAATTAGGCTTGTAAGTAGTAGAAATTTTAAGCGACAGTGACACATGGAATAAATTTATAAAAATACAGTTTTTGATTGATAAATAGGACTAATGTCCTGTGGATTTTTAAGGGGAGTAACGTGTGAAATTATGTTATAAAAGATACAATTTGTAATTAATAAATAGGACTCGTGTGGTAGGAATTTTGAGCGGTAGTGACATATTGATGTAGGGTATAAAAAATGCAATTACGGATCTATAAATAGGACTCGTGTTGTAGGAATTTGGAGTGGGAGTTATTTATCGAATTACGTTATAATATTTGATGTTTTCAGAAAAACTCGATACAATAAATTTCAAAAACTAAAGATAAAGTCTTATACTTCGACGATAAATGTTATTGAAAGACATTAAGAAAAATCTACTAAAAAATCAACATATTTATGATCATTTTTTGCATATCTATATACATCTCAAAAAATAAATGTATGTTATCGATATTGTATAAGTTAATATTCACTCAAGACTTTATATTGGATATGTAACGTAATTTCATAAATATGTCGATCTTTTAGATGATTTTTTTTCGGAATGAAATTCACATAAATTTATTTGTCGATTTAGAGGATTTTTCTCTTTATTCTTTTAAAAGTATTGTATCAAGTTTTTCCTGAAAAAATTGAATCATTTATAACGTAATTCGATATGTCACTCCCTCTTATAATTCCTATAACTTGAGTCCTATACATTGATCCGTAAATTGCATATTTAATTACGTTATTCGATACGTTACTTTAGCTAAAAACCTATAATAGAGTTATATTTATTATTCAAATATAATTTTTTTCTAATATAATATGGTACGTCAGTACTGCTTAAAATTCATACGATAGTAGTTTTATTAATTAACCAAAATTGAATTTATTATAACATAATTCGATACTTCACTCCCCGATAGAAATAAAATTTAATGTGCCTTTTTGGTTAAAATTTGATTAATAAATAATTTAAATTGTGGAAACAAACCTTTTTGATTAAAAAAATTTCACTGAATATTTTAATTTGTAGCACCAAATTTTGTTGTCACATATTAAAAGTTTAGTACATTTTCGGTTAACAAGTAAAAAGATAATTGCTTAAGTTAGAATCAGGATTTGCTGGGATCAGGACCAGTCACCAATCACGATTTGCATCAGGATGAAAAATCATTAGGATATGACTAGGTGTCACGGTAAAAAAATAAATCAAGATTAGCCGATTTATACAATCCCAGTAATTGATGAGTAGTTTAGTGTTGGTTTCCGATTTGTAGGAACAAAGCTGTTAATTTGGATATATATAGAAATAAGATAAATATTAACATATCTTGTAATTGATAGAGATTGATAGAGCAACTGTGTACTATATAAACACTGAAAATGTTATAATTATTGATAGCTTTTACACGAGTATCTTTGTAACCTAGCAGTTCTGAAGAACATCAGAATTTCTTGAGAGAGTTTGTAACAGTATATACTAGAAGTAATAAATTGTTATTGATTCTATTGTTCTTATATTCTTATATTGATTTATTTGATTAATTGTATCAAACCCTCTTAAATAATTATCTTCTTACTGGATAACAAGTGGTATAGAGCAGTCTAATTTAATTTGAATTAGAGAAGATCAAAAAGGTCAGGAAGTAAGTATGAAAGCATGAAGATCACAATTTTGAAGAAGAATGACTACTTTACATGGAAAGTGAAGATGCTGATGTTTCTTGAATCTATTGATGATAGCTATATTGATATCATCAATGATGGGCCACCCTATCCTAAGAAGGTTGTTCCAATGACATCAACTGTTCCTCAACACTATATAATAAAGGAGAAATTTGAATGGTTAGATATTGAAAAGATGTAATGCTTAAAAATACCAAGGTCAAGAATATTCTTCGTAGCAGTTTGGACAATGTTATGTCTAACTGGGTGATTGCTTGCAAAACTGCCGAAGCTATATGGGATGCATCAGAAACTCAATGTCAAGGAACCCTAGCAATCAAGAAGAATATAAGGCATGTTCATGTTCAAGAGTATGAACAGTTTGAGGCTAAGTCTGATGAGAGCATTACTGATATTTATGACAGATTCCTGACATTGTTGAGTATTTTGTCATTAGTTGGAAAGAAATATGACAAGGAAGACTCAATACCAAGTTTCTAACGGCTCTTCTTGAAGAATGGGATATATAGACCTCCATCATCAAGCATCAGTATGATCTAGACCAATTTTCACTGGATGAAATTTATGGGTTACTGAAAACCCATGATGTAGAGATTCTATGGAGGAAGAACAGGAAAGGACCGAAGTTGAAGTATGTTGCTTTAAATGCTGAAATTAACATGTTCAAGACTAGTGAGAACTCAAACAGAAGGAACACTGTTGAGATGTCAGATACTGATGAGTCATCAGATCCTGACACTGATACTGATGAGGATTCTGAGATAGAACTGGATGATCCTCATGTAATTTAGATGGCTGCAATGTTGGTTAGAGGATTCAGGATGATGAGGTTTAGAACATCATAGAGAAAAGGTTATTTTAACAAAAAGTATTCAGGAGATGACAAGAGAAAGCTCAAGAAGAATGAAGGTCATTACTCCAAGAGAAGAAAGTTTGACAAGGCCAAGGTGACATGCTACAATTATAATAAAAAGAGAAATCTTGCTACTGAATGTCTAAAGTTAATTGGGAAAATACTTATCACCTGAAAGTCAAACAAGGACTAGGTGGACATATTAGGACCTGACATTGATTATGCATGTTATGCTCTAATGTAAAATCATAGAGATGATTTGTATTCTACTCACAAGGTACCAATGACTGATTTTCCCATAGATACTGATAACTTATCTAAGTTAAAAAAGATTTTTGAAATCTCTGCATGTTAAATTTAAAAATAAATTTCTTGAAAATGAAGGTTTAGTTCTTGAAAAAGATAACTCAAGAAGAGAAATGATCATTTCAAAGTTGAGCTAATTTGTATGCATGAAACTGAAACTGCATGTAATTGAGCTAAGCACAATGAAACTCAAATGCATATTAAATATGCCATGCTAGAGGAAGTTCTTGAAAATGAGAGAAAAGTTTTAAAACTTGTATGACTTCAGGAAGAAAGGTTCATAATTTTATTAATGATAAAAAATGGAAAGAATATTTAGGTTATAATAAATACAATGATAAAAACATTAATAAAATTATCACCAACATAACACCAGTTAAATTTGTCAGTATTGATGAAAATATAGTCAAGTCAGTCTATGAAATAGGATCAACGTCTAAAAATCCTGATAAAAAGAAAGTTGAGTTGAAAGGTGTTAAAAAGAAAGGTAAAAACATAGGTCTTCTCTCTAAGGGACAACTAAAAGAAATTGTGAGGTAACTGATATTTCTCAAAAATAGGAAAAAAAGTGGTAGGAATGGAAATCAGGATATTAATAAAGTAAGTAATCATAAGTATATTTTTCATACTCCCAGAAAAGGCTTGATTTAAATATGGTTACACTAATCATATTTTTATTGATTAAATGAAGAGTAAAAAGAAAGTTGTTGTTATTCCCGAGTCTAATGTTAGTGGTAGATCAGTATTTTATAAATCACATAACCCTTGTTTTCACTATGGTAGTGTTAGGCATTCCATCTATACTTGTAATGAGTATCATGGTCTATATCACAACTATTATGATCTTTTTCCCAAGTTTAATAAAATTGCTATGTCTTGTGAAAGGGAATAATAAGTTTTGGTCGGAGGAGGAAATTTCCAACCAATCAAAGAATAACATTTGGATTTTGTTTTGGTTGAGAAATTTATAATAAATTTCTTGAAGTTGTGTCTTTTGTTCTTTGAATTTGGTAAAAAACCAATATCCTTTTTCAGTATTTTGGGGAGAGTAGAACTCTTCTCGAAGAAAATTTTTATTGATTTGAAATTCTATTTTAATTACATTTAGCTCACTTGGCATTCTCATATTCTCAGTTATAACAGAGAAGGTTGGGGATGTTGGCGATGAAGGGGAAACCATATTTTGGTTTGGTGGTAATTGATTTTGTGTATAGAAAGGGTGAGGTATATTGGAAGAAAAATTCACACAACCCATAGATGCACGAGTTAAATATGATGTAGAGTATCTTGGTCTTGAAGAAGTGTTAATGATAGAAGGGATTTAAGAGATTCTTCCTAAATTTAATGTCCTTTAGGAAGCATCAGAATATCGAGAACTAATAAAAGTGGCTCGCGATGATCGATCAAACGCAAGAGTGACTCTTCCATTGTCATCTTGGAGAACTTAGTGTATTTATGTGTTTGGTTCTAATCTTTCTTGTAATTTAGGGTTAGCTACCCCTTCTAAGACCCATTCAGCGGGAAGGGAAATATCATGCCATTTTATTGATCGAGGAATAATTGTATTAGACCTTGAAAGGTCAGATTGAAAAAGGATGGTTTCTCCTTTGACGAAAGCATTATTATGTCCATCATCATCAATGGACATTATTGCTTTGTAATGAATTCGAAAGATTAAAGCAGCCGAAATTGATCCTTCTAACATATTATAGTTGTGAGTTTTAGCATGGAGTGTCATGCTATGGATAACATTTCTGTCTTTAAGAGAAATAGATAAATTTGGATAGCAACTAAAAGAGATGGGTCCATTACAGAGACTTGATACTATTGAACTTAACAGAGAGTCTTTGGACTCCAGGAATCTATCATCTCTTAAAATGGCTAATATTGAGGTGTCTATCTTTGGTTAAGGACTTAATTTCTACTTGGACTAGATCTATATGGATGTAATTGTATGATTTTGCCATTTTTTCTAGAGAACTTTTGGTGAGAAGGTGAATTATTTTGAACGATTTTGATAGGTGTGAGTCCCTTTTTTCGGTTTTGATGGAAGAACTTGAACTATACCATTTTGTATCATAAACTTGGCTTTTGGGATTTTTTGGAATGTCCCGATACTCTAATGCTTTTTGGAGGTTTTCGACGTACTAGTGGAAGAGTTTGGAAATATGTGTTTCTGCAATGTAGAGAATCCATGATCTAGGTTCAAAAAAGATGTAGGCTAATCTTTTGCTTACAATCCTAGAGAAAACGCTTTTACTGCCTCCTATAGACTTATAACCGATAAACTAGGCAAAATCATTCGGCAAGGCCTTAGCTACAAAAGTTAAGAACTAAGAACAGATAAACAGTAGGCAACAATATTACAACTCCATTGTGGACACAATATATATATATATATATATATATTTGTGTGTGTATGTATATTTATATTTAATTACATTAAATTGGCACAATGTGACACATGCACATCTATATAAAGGATTAAAAGAAAAGAAAGATCCCAATTTAATATCTTTGTAAAACCTATAGTGTACATCTTAAATTCGAAAAAAATAAGTTCTACAATACTATTTCAACCTAATTTTTTGATCATATAATTGGATCATTAAAAGAATCTCATTATATATAAAATGATGTTTTGAACTATATATTAACAAACAATTGTTTAATAATGACCTAAAAATTTCAAGCCAATATATGTTTGAAATACATTTCTGCTTTTTATAATTTAACATAAAGCAATTTTATTTGTTTAATAAATAATTTATAATATTTTAATCTTACAATTTACAATTTACATGGGAAACCAAAAAGAGTTCTCCGTCCTTTTCATGGTAATAAGCTTACTTATTAGTTACGATTTAACTTCTCGATTGAATAATAATGGATTTAATAATAAATTTTCTAAAATATTTTTTTTTCCGGTTATAACATAATGAAAATTTTCACTACAAGAAAAAATACTAAATTCGACAGAAAAAATAGGTCGAATTTAGCTTAATTGGACCGTGTGCGCAGTCAAATTTAACTAAATTTACTCCCGCTAAACTAATAAACTAGTTAAAGTTTTTTTTTCTCCCAAGCCCATTTTTTTAAAGAGGTTTAAGTATATGTTCAAAATTTAAAGATGTGCTAATTTGAGGGATTAATCAAAACAAAAGGCGAATATATTTTTAATATATTAATATATTAGCCTTATTTATTTTGAAATATATATTTCAAAAATATTAATCAGATTTCAAAAGTAGAACCGCTCAATTTTTTTTGATAATTATGAATCCATATTAATAAGATTTTTCAATAAAGCCTAGGACATGGAACATTGTTCGTGAGTCATTAATAACCTTTATTAATAAGAAAAACCTTTTTAAGTGTTATTTGGTTTCACTTATTTTTTGGTACCACCACCTTTTGATTTTACTAATTTGGTTTCACTTATTTTTTTGGTACCACCACTTTTTAGTTTTTATTTTTATGGTATTATTTTTATCGTTCTTGATTCCTATATAACTTAAAATTTTGTATATATTATTTTTACCCGTTTTTTCTTTATTAATAATTTTTTTAAGTGATACTTTATTTTCACTTATTTTTTGGTTCTATCACCTTTTGTTTTCGATTTTCAGTTTTTATGATTCCTGTTATAATTCTAAATGTGTTATTTTTATTTTTTTTTGATTTCTATATGACTTATAATTCTATATTCATTTTTTTTACACTTTTTCTTTATTAATAAAGAAAACCTATTTTTAAGTAGTACTTTGATTTCATTTATTTTTTAGTTACACCACATTTTGGTTTCACCTCTTATGATTCATGTTAGAATTATAAGTGTATTATTTTTATCCTATGACTTATAATTCTATATGTTTTATTTTTACTCATTTTAAAATTTTTATAAGCCATGATTTTTTATTTTTTCTCTAGGCTTGAATCCTTTTTTTAATTATATGTTAAAATAAATAAGTCCATAAATTGGCTCAGCTAAATAGCTTCGGAGAAATATAAACCACGACAAGTAAATAGGCCTTGTGTTTCAACTGAAATTTTTTAATTTAGAATTTTTTAATTTTTTTGTTGAATTCCATTTTAACAAAATGGTATGAATATTATAAAAACTATATTTTGATTTCACCACTAGAAAATAATAAAATTGTTCAAACCGCAATATGATTATAATTCTATTTTCGTTGAACTCTTAATTATTTTTTAATACGATAATTGGTTTCATGTATGATTACGCCGTATTTTGGTTTCACGCCTATATTTCTCTTTCATGTAGATGTCTATGTTATTTTTTAACAAAAAATAAATTTGAATCATACTATAATTACGATATTTCTATTTTTCGTAGAATTCTTTTTTATTTTTTATTAAAGTAATAAAATGAATCCTTTAAACAGTATTATTATTAATTAATAAGGAAACGAGGGATATTTTGGTTTCACCGGTTTCCGGTTTTATGAACTTTTATTTTCACCCTTTTTCAAATCTTACTATAGCTCTAAATATATCATTTTTATTCTTTTTATTATTCATATATGACTTATAATTTTATATGTAATATTTTACCCATTTTTGATTTTTATATACCACATATTTATATTATTTTTATATAAACAGAATCGTATATACATAGTAATTTTTAAATTCATACCTACATAATTTTATTTTAGCACCAAATGCAAATTTATACATAAATACTGAATATTTTATTAGAAAAAATTATGCAATCACAAACTATATAAAAACACAAATTCAACTAAAAATAAGAAATTTAAAATGCAATTACTTAGTAATGTTGATTTAATTTTTTGTTAAATTATCCATCAATCGTGTTGCGACTAAAATTTCGATGTAAAATATTAGTTATGTCTTTTCGTACGAAATATACATAATAACGTTGAGTTTGCGGTTCTAATAAGATTTGAGTTATTGAAAACTACATATAATTTAAAAAGAAAAATTGCAATAATCGTATAATTTTATATATTGCATATTTTAATGAAAAATAAAATAAATTTTTATAATCATTATTTAATATTGATATTTTGATCTCGACTCGTGCTTTAATAACCTTTATTAACAAGCGAAACCTTTTTAAGTGGTATTTTGTTTCACTTATTTTTTGGTACCACCACCTTTTGGTTTCCCTTTTATGGTATAATTTTTATCATTTTTGATTGCTATATAACTTATAATTATGTATATATTATTTTTACCCGTTTTTCTTTATTAATAATTTTTTAAGTAATACTTTATTTTCACTTATTTTTTGGTTATATCTGCTTTTGTTTTCAGTTTTTGGTTTTTATGATTTCTTTTATAAATCTAAGTGTATTAGTTTTATCCTTTTTGATTTTCATATGACTTATAATTCTATACTTATTATTTTTACCCTTTTTCTTTAGTAATAAACAGAACCTATTTTTAAGTGGTACTTTGATTTCATTTATTTTTTAGTTTCACCACATTTTGGTTTTATGATTCATGCTATAATTCTAAGTGTATTATTTTTATCCTTTTTTATTTCTATATGACTTATAATTCTATATGTTTTATTTTTACTCATTTTTTAAATTTTTATAAGCCATGGTTTTTAATTTTTTCTCTAGGCTTGAATCCTTTTTTTAATTATATTTTAAAATAAGTAAGTTCATAAATTGGCTCAGCTAAATAGGTTCAGAGAAATATAAACCACGACCAAGTAAATATGCCATGTGTTTAAACCGAAATTTTTTAATTTTTTGGTTGAAATACATTTTAACAAAATGGTATGAATATTACAAAAACTATATTTTGGTTTCACCACTAAAATAATAAAATTGTTCAAACCGCAATATGATTACAATTCAATTTTCGTAGAACTATAAATTTTTTTCTTAGGATACTTGGTTTCGTCTTAGTATGATTACACGCCTATATTTATGTTTCATGTAGAGTTCTATGTTATTTTTTAACAAAAAATAAATTTGAATCACACTATAATTACGATATTTCTATTTTTCGTAGAATTCTTTTTTATTTTTTATTAAAGTAATAAAATAGAATCCTTTTAATAGTGTTATCTATACTAAACTATAATAACCGAACACGAGTATAATTTGTTATTTGGTTAATCCTGTTTTTGGTTATTCAAATCTCTTAACCAAATGATCATAACCCTTAGATCCGAATACTAAAAAAAAATACACTAACCAAGCTTACACGTTCGAATCCCGCCAACAACAAACATTTATATTATTATTTATAAAATTATAAATAAATTTCTAGGTTCGAATCCTGCCAATAACAAAATTAATATTTATAAAAAAATACACTAACCAAGTTCACAGGTTCGAACCCCGCCAACATCAAAAATTTAATTATTATTTATAAATAAGGTTAATGGTTCAAATATCATCAACCATATAGTATTTTATACTATAGTCTTTAATTTAACTTAAAGTTATACACAATCAAATTATAATTATATTGTTATTAATTTACGTATTTAATTATTTATATTAGAATTTCAATAAAATCATATAAAATAAAAATAAAAAATCTAAATATTAACGGAACCCGTGCATGGCACGAGTTTTAAGCTAGTTATTAATTAATAAGGAAACCATACTTTGGTTTCACCCGGTTTTACAAACTTTTGTTTTCACCCCTTTTTAAATCTTCCTATAGATCTAAATATATTATTTTTACTCTTTTTATTATTCATATATAACTTATAATTTTATATGTAATATTTTACCCGTTTTTGATTCTTATATACCACATATTTATATTGTTTATATATAAACAAAATCGTATATACATTATAATTTTAAATTCATACCTGCAGAATTTTATTTTAGCACTAAATGTAAATTTATACATAAATAATGAATATTTTATTAGAAAAAATTATGTAATCACAAACTATATACAAACACAAATTCAACTAAAAATAAGAAATATAATATGCAATTTATTTATTAATTACATATGACTTGTGATTACATATGACTTATAATTCTATATGCAAAATAACGTTGAGCTTGTTGTTATAATGAGATTTGACTTTTTCAAAACTACATATAATTTAAAAAGAAAAATTGCAATAATCGTATAATTTTATTTATTACATATTTTAATAAAAAATAAAATATTTTTTTATAATCATTATTATTTAATATTGATATTTTAATCTAGGCCCGGGGAGGGGTTATCTACCAGTATATACAATATTGCAGAGGAAACCGAAAGGAGTTGTAACTGTGGCATTTTCTAATATTGAAACCCTAGTTGTAGCCTCACAATCAAATTGAGAAGAAATGAGCTTGTCAAAGCCAAATTACATCCCCTCCTCTGACGTCGTCCCTGAAGAGCTCTTGTCAGAAATATTCAAAAGACTTCGTGCAAGTACGTCTTAAGCTGTGGAGCTGTTTGATAAGGGCTTCGAATATAATCCAGAAATTTATATCTGGAATCCTCTTGTTCAAAAATTTAAGACTGTCCCCAACTTGCACCTTTCTACAATTGAACATATGGAGCTTATGATTATGTTGTGGTGCATATTGCCAACCGTTGTCCGATCTGTGCACCTGATGTTGATACTTATGGATATAAACAATACCAGCACTCAGTGGAGATTAGTGTTTATAGTCTGAACATTAATTCTTGGAAGAAGATATGCCAAGATAAGTTTTTTGTTGATGATATAAGTCCACATCAATCAGTATTTGTTAATGAACTGCATTTTGGGTAGGGGTTACTGCCAACAATTTTATTATGTCCTTTGATACCAAGACAATGTTGGTAGTATAAGCTAGAACCTTCTCTAGATTTGACTTGTTTTCTCAGACATATACCATTCATGTATCTGGTATCTAAGTAGTTACTTTTGGAACTATTTTTAATCTAAGCTTTATTTATATTATTTTTTCTTAATAAATAGTTGGCTAATATATATGTAGCTGACTGAATTAGTCGTACATCAGTTAGAGAGTTTTTAGGAGAGTCCAGGTTTAGTTGGAATAGTGGAGTGTTTGTAGGAGATGTGAACTCAGTTTGTTTTACTTATCTGCTTGTAGTGTTTTCCATTTTAGTCGGTACGTTCAATACAATCAGTAAGTTTGTTCTGAATTATCTATCATTTACTTACATATATACATCTGGTTTGGGTTTTTGAACCAACAGTTAAGAGGTCTTTCAAATTCCGAGGATATTGAAAGCCATATAATTCAATGTATTTGCTATTTTGTAATCCTATAAATAGGAACTAAATTTGTTGAGATAATGTAATCAATTTTTCAGAGAACAAGTTTCTTCTCTGCACTTTAATCCCGTCAGACAAATATACTGCAAAAGATCATGCCACCAGGCTCCATTTTACCTTTTGAACATCATATTCTTTTTTCATTTGATCAATCTATTGCTTGCTTTGTTGAGGTTGATCCAGACGATATTGACGACGAGTTCAATGAGCATGATTCAGAGGAGGATGATGATGATTCTCCTAGTTTGGACATTTGGGTATTGAAAATTAAAGAAAATATGATAGATAAGTTTTTCTCGGAGGAAAAAATAAGTGTTAGTCCAAGTGAAAATGTTTGTACCGAAGTATTGGGTTTAAGGAACAATGGTGATCCAATACTAGAGAAATCAAATAATTTGATTACATATGTTCTTAAGACACGTGAACCATATGATTTGGGTGAATAGTGTAATTTTGTTGAATCGTTTGATCGTTTCGCTTTTTGGGCCTATTACAAGTATGGCTTTCCATCACTTCTTGTAATTTGTCCATTTGTGGAAACTCTCACTTATCTTGATATTGATTGAAGTAATTGGACAGAATGTGGTCCAAAACCTATTATTGTAATGGGAGCTTGTTGTAGTTCTTATCATTTCTTTTTTTTTTGCTAGGGGTAATTAATGTACTCATTGTAGAATTACTTCAGTAAAATAGATATAGATATAGGTGTTTGCATATATGAAACGAGTAAAACAAAAGACGTTGTAGAACCTGTGTTCTTATTTCTGCAAAATGAGATAGATACAAACATAAATAGAAAACATGCAAGCTAAGTGATGACTAGAAAATAGCGCTTAACTTCCTAAAACTTCTCTACTATCCTAAAGTTTATTCTCCACCACTCTCCTACACTTTCTCAACTACGTGCAGACTAGTTCAAAAAAATTACTTCTCCTCAATAATAATAATAAAAACTACTAGTTTAGATTAATTAAATCAACATACTCATGTATTTATATGTATTTATATGTGTGTACGCTAGATCTATAAAGGATGTTTAGACTTATGTCATTGAGAATGATACAAGTTTCAGGTCCTCTAATTTCAGGTGCCAAAAAATAAAGTTTACTTATGTGTAAAATATTGAAATCAATTTGTAATCTTATAATCTTAATTAACATTTCTCAACTTCCATTGTTGTTAAGCGATATATGAAAAGATTTGATAGAGTTTGAGACTTTAATGCAAAACTAGATATTTTTTACATATGAATTAAAAATTGATTATATATTTCAAACTACTCTCACACAATGTTTTTAAACTAGTTTCACCAGAGAAGGTTCCCTAAGTGTACATTATCAAACTCACTTTAAGATTCAAGTACAATATCAGAGTTCGTACTTCCGTAACAACAATAGATACTATATAGTCTAAACAATAAAAGTAGCAACTCATATTTTGTTTGATTATACTGTTTTATAAGCATAAAATTTTTATATATTAGTGCTTCAGTATAATAAATTGGTTTTACTAGTTGGGCACTAAATTGTTTTATTTCAAGTTCTCAGAAAAACTTAATTTTTTAAGTATTTCAGAGGAAGCAAACGTTTCCTGAATTCTGATTTCGTATTTTAAATTATATCATTGTCCACTAGGAGTTGGCTCTTTGTCCTTAATAGTGTGTCATGCTTTAGAATATTTTGTTTTTCGGTTCACGATTATTGTGACAAAGTTTTTTGTACAACATTATCTGATATTTTATCATGATTTTGGTAACTTAAAGTTATGTTATTAATTCTCAAATAGTTTATCATTTCCTTTTCTTTTGCGAGGAAGTAACTAATAGAGTCATGTATGTAGAGTCACGTATGTATATATGTGTGTATGATAAATCTGTATAAAGGATGTTTAGACTTATGTCATTGAGAATGATACAAGCAAATGAACCAAAATGATACAAGCAAAGAACTAGGTAATCGTCAAATGGATGTGCAAATCAGTTGTTTCATTCTAAGTGATCATTTATATTTTTGCAATCCAAGTACTTTTCTTTGTATATACCGACTTATGTTTATCATTCAACTAGATTAATTTTGCGATTATATTTATTGAAAATATGCAATAGTCATACATGACGCATCTTTCTATTAAACAAGGTCACTCACAATTATATTTGCTTTTCGGTTTAAAGACATTGTTTCATTACAATTACATGTTCTTTACCAGTTAAATGTAATGCAATTTTCTTTATGTTTTTTTAATTAAAAAAATTCTTCATATCATGTTTTTTTATCGTAGTTAACCCGCAGCCGCTACCCTCCAGGGTGTGCACCGGGTAAACCTTACGGACTCACGCAATAGCCTGCAAAACACGTAAACCAAAGTAAACCGTAATGAAACGACATGCTCTGACTCAGTAGGCATAATTATAAATTCTCCTCCCCTGGGATTCGAACTTGTGACCAAGATGATAGTTATCCACTTTTTAATCAACTGAGTCATATCATGCTTTTTCTATGGTTCTTAAAAGGTTTCATCACTAGATGTCATGATTTTACTAATTTATATGTTTATGAGGTTGTGATTTTATCACTATATATATCTTTTTAAAACTTAAATTTGTTTGTTTAGGTTGATGTTCCTCTTTTAGTGTTTGATGTTCTACACAGACTGAAGTTGGAGTTTCGTTAAATCTATCCCTCATTATAAATTGATTTTATTTGTTTGAAGCCTTTTCCACTAGGTCAATGTATGGTGCATGTTCCATGACTTTCCACTCCCTTTTATATTACTCGGTTTTACTAAGATTACTTTTCTCGAATATATAGAGGCTCTTGCATTAAACTTTTTGGAAAAATACCTCTACACCAAAACGCAATTTTATCATATATATTCTAGCTACTTCACTTGAAAATTAAAAAGTTAAATATTTAGTATACAGTACAAGAAAAACAATCTTTATTTACCAGCGTTTTGTTAGGAAATAAACTAAATCTGATAGAAAAATGGGTCAATTCCTAACTTGATGAAAAATACTCATCTAAAAATTGGTGTTTGTATCACACATGGTCAGCCACGTCATTTTCACGTCAACTACCAAGTCACACAAATGGAGACCCAGTTGACGAGTTGGCCAAGGGACGTTCTTCGAGGGGGCAATTTACACAGTCAAGTTCTAACAAATCAACACACAGTCTCTATTCACATTCATTTTTAACATTTTACAACAAATATTGTCAAACAAAAACATTATTCAATTTTATGTATTAGCATAAGTGCATTTATACAAATTAATAATATAGGTCGTGTTTTGCACATAAAAATTTATTGAATTATTGACATATACAAAATTAATTTGAAAATATTATTATAAATTCCTGACTTTAATATTGCACTTTTTTTAATATTAACAAATACATTTATATTGATATGCACCATATTAGTCTTTATAGGTGCACATGAGTTAAAAAATAAATTACACTATATGAAAAAATATATATGACAACATAATTATAATTTTTTGATTGATTTCTTTTAAAATTTTAAAAATTATTGTAAAATGTAAAATAGCTAGCTTAAAAATTACTATATTTAGTTTGTTTCACATTTGAGATTTTTTTAATATACAATATATCATATATTACTATGTGCATTTATTAAATAAAATAAGTTTTGAAAGTCATACCTAAAAGACTATTTTTACGATTATAATATATGTAACTCCTTAGTTTTGATGATCACAACACAGCAAGCCATCATGTTGTTATTTCAGAATATTTGCAGGATATAACAGCTTGATATCAGTGCTGTTTAAGTATCATGACAGCAAGCTATCATAAGACAGTAATCTATTTCAGCAAGCTATGATCAACTATGTCAGAATAACAGCAAGCCAAGATGCACAGTCCAGATTCAACAAGGAAGTCGAATTTCTTGGAGATTTTATAGGATCTTCATATATATCAGTTATAAGGACTTCTCTAATATAATAAACGTGCATGATATATAGAGAGCTCATTTATAAAACGTTTTTACTTATTCAAATTGATTTCCTAAAGAATAGGAGTTTGTTTCTCTTTCAAACTCTTTCTTCTATCTTCTAATTAAAATGTTTTATCCTCTACAAAATAGAAAAGATATTTTCTGTACGTTGGACATCTTTCTTTCTCTTCTATCTAATGTACACATGAACGTTGGAAACAATCCCAACGATCTTACACGGTAGAATTGGATTCTAGCCGTTGTAATTTGTTGAGGCTGTTTTCAAATGTTAATGTATGGTTATATATATATGTGGTTTCTTGCAGTTTTTAAAAAGAGGACGACTTTGCAAGTAAGAACACATATAACTCCTGATCTTTATTGATTTCAAAATACTCTCGAGCTCTAAATATATCCACGTGTTTCATCTTAGAGAGAGTTTATAGTTTGAGTTGTAAACTTTATCATTGATTTGTATTGTTCAAAGTGTATTGATTAGTTGCTGGATAAGTTGGCTAGGGAAACAAGGGTTTAGTGGTACTTGCTAGAGGAGTTTGTATTACGGGGTAGTATAGTACTTAGAGAGCAGGTTCTTAAACAGGGTTTCAGCAAGCCATTATCAGCAGCTGGGATAAAGGGAGATATATTGTTGTATCTTATAGTTGTAACCTTCATTGATCAATAATATATTCTCTTACCAAGTTGGTAAGGAACCAGGACGTAGACCATAGGGGCTTAGGGGTCGAACCTGGCTAAAATTTTTGTGTGTTCTATTTACTTTCATGCACATTATTTTCTGCATTGCATTTAGTCATATCAGCTTACTATCATTGTCAAATTATAGTTCTGTTGGTAAAATCTCAGTAAGCCATTTTCGGGTAAAATTTAAAAGTAATCCTAGTTAGCCATAATCACCTATTCACACCCCCTCTAGGTGTTATTTCAGTTGGTATCAGAGCTTTGGTATACTAATCTTTCTGTAACAGGAATAGTATTCGATCGAAATGGCTGACAAATATCCCGAAGGAACCTCAGATTACCGAGCACCTCTCTTGCTTGGTACAGAAAACTATAACTGGTGGAAAGGTCACATGGAAGTGTATCTAGCCAGGGAGCCACTAGCTTTGAGAGTTGTTCAGAAGGGTCCTTTTGAGTTTAAGGACAAAGAAGGCAAAGTGAAAGACGTTGATGATCTCACAGAGGCTGAACTAATCAAATACAACTTCAATGGAAAGGCTAGGAATTCTCTCATGAATGGGTTATGTCCTAGTGAATGTGATAAAGTCTCTTCATGCAAATCAGCTAAAGAGATATGGGATACTCTGGAATTGTATCACGAAGGATCCAAGAGTTTAAGAAAGGTGAAATTGAGTAAACTAATGAATGAGTTTGGAAATTTCAAGCTTCAAGACGGAGAAACTATTCGAGAAAGTCAAGCTAGATTCCAGATAAATCTGAATGCCTTAAAGCAGCTTGGCAAACATATCCCACAAGAGGAAATCAACATGAAGATACTTAGTACTGTGCCATTTATCTATGAACCAAAGGTAACAGCTCTAGAATCCTCTCCAACTATAGATACTATGGATCAATTGGCTATTTTTGCAGAATTGGAACAATTTGAAAGCAAAATCAAGGAAAGCCAATCAAGTTCTATGCAAGCTCCAATTGCTCAAATGAAGCAATTAGCTCTTCACACTAATGATAGCTTACTGGAATCTGAAGATGAGTCAGACGAACAATTAGCTTTAATATCCAGGAAGATCAGAAAGATGATCGAGAAGAAGAACAAGCTGAAAAGAGATAAAGGCAGATTTTCCAACAACAAGAAGCCCAACAAGGATTCTAAAGATCAGACATGCTTTGAATGTGGAAAGCCAGGCCATTATAAGCGGGACTGCTACAAATTGAAGTCAAAACAACAAACTGTCTTCAAGGATAAGAAGAAAGCTAAAGCTCTAATGACTTGGAGTGATGATGACTCGGTTTCCAGTGATGATTCAAGTGGAGACATGGTCAATCTTGCCCTAGTTGGACTTGATGATGATTCTGTTCGAGGAAATTCAGAAAGTGGATACCTAAAAAGTGATTCAGAAGAAGATCGGAGTGAGGTAAACTCTTGTAAATATAATTTATCTTCTGAAAATATTGTTTTGGAACCACTAACCCAGGAATGTAAGAATGTATCTATGGGTGAATATTATTCTCTTAAAGCTGAAAATAACAAGCTAAAAGAGAAGAATAATTATCTCAAGACTATGGTTCAAGATTTGATGAGCAAAGTAGATACTTGGATTGACAAGAAGGTACCTACACAAGCTGACAAAGAGGCTGAAATCAAGGATCTTCAAGCTAAAGTTAGTCATGTGGAAAACTTCAACAAAATTCTCCTCAAAAGAAACAAGACTCAATTAATGGAGATCACAGAGTTAAAGAAGGAGATTGAAGCAAGGGATGAATGTTTGGAGCTGTTCAAACTCAGAGAATCAATAGATGCAACACCTTCAAATCAAGCAGAAGAACCATCTCAGCAAGCTGAAATCATAAGTCAGCAAGCTGAAAAGATTAATCTGCTCACAAAGGATGTTGAGGATCTGAAAAAGGGCATGGGATCATTTGTTCAAGGAGAAGAAAGTCTCAAATCAATGATGAACAACACAAATATTCCATTGGTCAGAGAAGGAATTGGAATGAATGCAAACAAGAAGGACAAAGCTCTAAGATATGAAGGAAAATATGGCATACCCTATGATTATGCTATGCCTTGGAAGATATGCAACATATGTGGAAAGAAAGGGCATCTTGAAAAGCATTGCAAAGTTCAGAATGGACAAAAATCATACCATGGAGGAAACAAACAGAAAATAGTTTACTATGATCAGAATGGCAGAACAAAGACAGCTTACCATCATCAGGCTGGCAGAGTTAAATCACCTAGATTTATCCAAAAATGGATAAAGAAATCTGATATACATGTTTTATATGTTTTATCTGCTAACCATGTCGGACCCAACAAACTTTGGGTACCAAAAGGTTGAGTTATTTTATTTATTTTGTAAATGTGTCTTGCCGCTCGAGTCAAATCAACTCAATGAATTTTAGATAGCGGATGTACTAGACATATGACTGGAGACAAAGCACAATTCTTGAGTCTTCAGATGAAAAAGGGTGGAAGAGTGACTATTGGTGATAGCAAAACTCTTCAAATTCTTGGTAAAGGTAAAATAGGTAATAAACACATTTCAATTGATAAAGTTCAATATGTTAAAGGCCTTAAATATAATCTGCTTAGCATAAGTCAGTTATATGATGATGGTCATACTGTTAACTTTGGTATTGATAAGTGTATTATTACTATTGGTACTTAAAAAGTCCCCCTAGTTGCTAGAAGGGAAGGAAATATATATATTTTGGACTTTGAGTTGCAGAAAACAGCTTGCTGTCTTGCTGCAATAGACACTGATCCTTATGTTTGGCATAGAAGATTGGGTCATGCTCACATGGACTTACTTAACAAGCTTTCAAAGAAGAAGCTAGTCAAAGGTTTACCCAAAATCAAGTATGTCAAGACTGAGGTGTGTTCGGCATGCCAATTAGGCAAGCAAATTAGAAGTACTCACAAAGCAAAGAAAATGGTATCTACTTCTAAACCCTTAGAACTTTTACATTTAGACTTATTTGGTCCAGAAGCTTATAAAAGTATAGGAGGTAAGCAACATGGTTTTGTAATTGTTGATGATTATTCTCGTTTTACATGGGTATTGTTTCTTAGAACTAAAGATGCTGCTTTTAATGAGTTTGAGAAACTAATTAAATTACTTGAGAATAAGCTCAATACAAAGCTTGTAGGAATAAGGAGTGATCGAGGTGGTGAATTCAAAAAAGACTTTGTTACTTATTGTGAAGAAAGAGGAATATCACATGAATTCTCGGCTCCAAGGACTCCACAACAAAATGGTGTGGTGGAACGTAAGAATAGGTCACTGTAAGAGACAGCAAGGACTTTGTTGCAAGAAAGTAAGTTACCTAGAAGTTTTTGGGCAGAAGCAGTCAACACAGCATGCTATGTTCTGAATAGAGTATTGATAAGACCTATTTTGGACAAGACTCCATATGAATTGCTCAAGAAAAAGAGGCCCAACATTAGTTACTTCAGAATCTTTGGCTCAAAGTGTTTTGTGCTCAAGACAATTGGTAATGATGGTAAATTTGATGCTAAATCTTATGAAGCTATTTTCTTGGTTATTCCATGAATAGTAAAACCTATAGAGTTTATAATTTGTCTAAGCATATTGTTGAGGAATCTATAGATGTTACTTTTCAAGAACCTAATAATGATCTTCCAAGAGACGAGGAAGATGATGCAGGTGAAGCTGCAAAACAGCAAGATGAAACAGAGACTGATTCTGGAAAACAGCAAGCTGAAATTGAAACTGCCTCAGGAAATCAGCAAGAAGAACCTTCTACTCCAGTTGATGATGCAATTGTAAAGATGGCAAAGATGACTCTTGATGGTCCTAGAGGAAATAGATCAAAGGATAAAATGCCAATCTATAATGGTGAAGACTTAGCTCCTCCATCTAAGATAAGGAAGACTTCACATGAAGATATTGCAAAGCATTCATTGCCTAAAGCTACACGGACTATGAAGAATCACCCTCCAGAACAGGTTATTGGTGATATTTCTGATGGTCTCAAGACAAGAAAAGGCACTGCAAACTTTTGTGCTTATGCTGCATTTTTAGCTCAAGAGGAACCCAAAAATGTCAAAGAAGCACTTGAAGATGAAAATTGGATCACGGCTATGCAAGAAGAACTCAATCGATTCGAACGATGTGATGTTTGGGAACTGGTCAAGCCACCAAAGGGTGCTTCAATCATTGGTACAAAATGGATTTTCAAGAATAAAGTGGATGAATTTGGTACTGTTACTCGAAATAAAGCAAGGCTCGTGGCACAAGGGTACAACCAACAAGAAGGCATTGACTTTGATCAAACTTATGCTCCAGTAACTAGATTAGAATCAATTAGGATGCTTCTTGCTTATGCTTGCTACAAGAAGATCAAGCTACATCAAATGGACGTCAAAAGTGCTTTTCTTAATGGATTTCTGGAAAAGGAAGTTTATGTCAAGCAACCCCCTGGTTTTGAACATGAACAAGATCCGGACTATGTTTACAAGCTCAAGAAGGCATTATATGGCTTAAAGCAAGCACCAAGGGCTTGGTACAAGAGGCTTAGTAAGTTTTTGATCAAAAATGGCTTCATTCGAGGTAAAATTGATCCTACTTTATTTACTAAGCAAAATGGTAATGATATTTTGATTGTCCAGATATATGTAGATGATATAATCTTTGGATCCACTAATGATTCTATGTGTGAGTGGTTTTCTAAGTGTATGAGCAGTGAATTTGACATGAGCATGATGGGTGAGCTCAATTATTTCTTGGGGCTCCAAATTAAACAATCTAAAGATGGAATTTATGTGCATCAATCAAAATATGTCAAGAATTTGCTGACCAGATTTGGTTTTGACAATGTCAAGCCGAAATCTACTCCAATGAATCAAAATAGCAAGCTAACATCGGATGAAAAAGGTAAAGATGTTGATATCAAGAAGTATAGAGGTATGATTGGTAGTCTTTTATATCTTACTGCTTCTCGGCCAGATATTATGTATAGTGTATGTGTTTGTGCTCGTTTTCAAGCTAAACCTAAGGAATCACACTTAAATGCAGTTAAAAGAATATTTCGATATTTAAGTGGGACTATTAATCTTGGGTTATTTTATCCTATTACAAGCACATTTGATCTTGTGGGGTATAGTGATGCTGACCATGCAGGTTGTCAAACTGATAGAAAGAGTACAAGTGGTGTTTGTACATATTTAGGACAAAGTCTCATATCTTGGCAAAGTAAGAAACAAACTTCAGTTGCATTATCCACAGCAGAAGGTGAGTATTTAGCAGCTGGTAGCTGTTGCTCTCAAATTTTGTGGATGATTCAGACTCTACGAGATTTTGGAATCAAGTGTGGCAAAGTTCCAATCTATTGTGACAACACTAGCACCATCAACATATCAAAGAATCCAGTTAATCACTCAAGAACAAAGCATATTGATGTTCGTTATTATTTCTTGAGAGATAATGCTGCCAAAGGTAAGATTGAATTAGTTTTTGTACCTACTGAATATCAATTGGCAGATATCTTTAGAAAACCCCTTGGCGAAGCAAGATTTTCTACCATTCGAAGGGAACTTGGCATGTGTAGTGTATAATGGCAAGCTATCTTTGGAAATTTGGTAATGTTGGCTTACTATCATTTTTAATGTTAGCTTACTATGATGGGTTATTAAAATGGCAATTTTATGTTTAATGTAATTTTTTAATTATGATATGTCATTATCTGTTTATTGTTGTTACTTGTTTGTGTGTTTTGACGCTTTATCTTATAATTCTGATCAGCCTTCAACCTAGATCTTTTTTATGCTTTAAGGGGGAGAAATTTAGGAGACTTATTTTATGCTTATGTTTATTTCTTTTTGGTTATTAAGACTATCTTATGTTGTCTTATGGTTAAGACTTTTTGTTGACTAGTTGGCTTATGTTTAATCCGTGGTTTGCTACTTGGTTTGTTACTTGGTTTAAATTGACTTTTGGTTTTTTAAGACTTGATGTAATGATTTATGCTGGTTGTTAGTTATGACTGGATATTTGGATATGCATATGTGTCATTTATATTAATTGCAGTAACATGCTATAAGATTTTGAGATATGCATAGATTTAGGGGGAGTTTTTATAATTCTCCTAAATGTGTGTAATCATCAAAAAGGGGGAGATTGTAACTCCTTAGTTTTGATGATCACAACACAGCAAGCCATCATGTTGTTATTTGAGAATATTTGCAGGATATAACAGCTTGATATCAGTGTTGTTTAAGTATCATGACAGCAATCTATCATAAGACAGTAATCTATTTCAGCAAGCTATGATCAACCATGTCAGAATAACAGTAAGCCAAGATGCACAGTCCAGATTCAACAAGGAAGTCGAATTTCTTGGAGATTTTATAGGATCTTCATATATATTAGTTGTAAGGACTTCTCTAATATAATAAACGTGCATGATATATAGAGAGCTCATTTATAAAATGTTTTTACTTATTCAAATTGATTTCCTAAAGAATAGGAGTTTGTTTCTCTTTCAAACTCTGTCTTCTATCTTCTAATTAAAATGTTTTATCCTCTACAAAATAGAAGAGATATTTTCTGTACGTTGGACATCTTTCTTTCTCTTCTATCTAACGTACACATGAACGTTGGAAACAATCCCAACGATCTTACACGGTAGAATTGGATTCTAGCCGTTGTAATTTGTTGAGGCTGTTTTCAAATGTTAATGTATGGCTATATATATATGTGGTTTCTTGTAGTTTTTAAAAAGAGGATGACTTTGCAAGTAAGAACACATACAACTCCTCATCTTTATTGATTTCAAAATACTCTCGAGCTCTAAATATATCCACGTATTTCATCTTAGAGAGAGTTTATAGTTTGAGTTGTAAACTTTATCATTGATTTGTATTGTTCAAAGTGTATTGATTAGTTGCTGGATAAGTTGGCTAGGGAAACAAGGGTTTAGTGGTACTTGCTAGAGGAGTTTGTACTACGGGGTAGTATAGTACTTAGAGAGCAGGTTCTTAAACAGGGTTTCAGCAAGCCATTATCAACAGCTGAGATAAAGGGAGATATATTGTTGTATCTTGTAGTTGTAACCTTCATTGATCAATAATATATTCTCTTACCAAGTTGGTAAGGGACCAGGACGTAGACCATAGGGGCTTAGGGGTTGAACCTGGCTAAAATTCTTGTGTGTTCTATTTACTTTCATGCACATTATTTTCTGCATTGCATTTAGTCATATCAGCTTACTATCATTGTCAAATTATAGTTCTGTTGGTAAAATCTCAGTAAGCCATTTTCGGGTAAAATTTAAAAGTAATCCTAGTTAGCCATAATCACCTATTCACCCCCTCTAGGTGTTATTTCAATATATTGTGTTCTTCTGAACTACCTCAATTTAATTATGTCACATAATTATATCAAAACCTCTTACTCGGCCTTACATCCCACAATTTAAATTTTATAAAGATAATGTTGTTTGTTTAATGGAAGATTGGTCGTGTTATCTTTATCATAAAGTTGGACGAGATGTTTCCTCCCCATTTTATATAAAATATTGTGGTGTGATAGTGAATATTGAGATGCTAAGATTTTTGGGAATGAGCGGTTTTAATGATTTATTTAATTAAATTATAAATAATAATATTAAAAAATATATAATGTACATATTTTTATGACGTATATTTTAAAACATCCGATAATCTGATACCTTTTTTATAATCCTCATATTATTTATTAAATATTAAATTTTTTATTAATTTGATGTAATTAATTACAATGACTGAAATAAAATATAACATAATAAAAAATTATTGTTCAAGATTTGCAATTTTTTACTTGGTACGATTTAATTTAATAGAATAGTTACCTCATATTGGGAAGTATTATTAATATTCGGAAAAAATGCATTATCAAGAAATTTAATTTATTGATATTAAATGTAAGACAAATAAATCACATATTTTATTATAAGTCATAACAAATAAATGACTATAAATAGTTATATTAGATTTAATACAAATTTTCTTTCATGTAATTAAATTTTCATAAATTTTTTATTCAATTTAATCATAAAAGTTTCCTCACATCATGCTAAGACGAAGAGATATTTACATTTTCTAATAAGTGCTTAGTAGACAATATAAAATAATTTTTATATCTAAATAATTCTAAATCAAACTTAAAATGATTTCAAACTATTTTTCACAAGGAACAATGGGGATTTAAATTATACGTTTTCTAAACAATGGTATTTCAGTTATATAAGTTCAAAATATTAGTTAGTATCAATATAAACTATTAAAATAGGAAATATTAAGCGGGGCATCATCATTTTTTGGAGTTTAATAATGTTATAAGCATTTGACTTATTTTTCATAATCAAATTACTTGAAAAATATATGAAAATGATATTTACATGCATTGCCTATTATGTGAAACAATGATGTCAACCTATCAAATAAGTAGAAATTTTGTTTTAACTATAATATTAATAGACAATGATATTTAATATATATTATTTATGAGTATTAAAATAATATTTTTAATTAACAAAATGACCATCACTCTAAATGTATAAACGGGATAAAATTTTAAATAAAAAATACTTTCTATGAAAAAAGAGTTATTTTCGATAAAAATAAAATATCCCGATAATGAAATCTAGTAATTATTTTTTTCGAAAAAGTATACATGTTAAAAAGAACCAAATGTGTCCCTAGATAAGGAAATTGAATTTAGGGTTTGGAAAAATAAACAATATTAAGAATTTTCTTCCTTTGAGATAGGGAAATTCAAGCTTTGTTATCAAGGCATAAAACACTAATGTTAGAACTTTCAAACGTTATTCTGCAACCCACTTTACCTCTGCATAATTGGTTTTTTTTCTGATGATTTTTAATATTTTGGCAGAACAATTGCTATGCATAAAAATTTAATTCACATGTTTTTAGTTACCATGTGACAATGGCAAAGAAAGATTTAAGTAGATAGACTGAAATTTGGTGTTGAACGTGCCCAAAAATTCTAATTCCCTTTTAATACCGTAGCTAGCTTTTGTTATTGCATTTTCACTTTCATTGATATATTTGGTGTAAAATGCTGCAATTCTGATTTAGCCTGGGTTATAATCTCTTATAAGTTACTTAAAAGTTAAAAATACATATAATGTTTTTAACTTATAAGGCATCCCAAATAGGGGATCTTGCTGTTTGTTATCTTCCCCGAATGGTGATTTTTTCACATGCTATGTTATGTATGGGATTACATGTATCTCTATATAGTTTAGGTGGACTCTCATCATTTATGGAATTTGTTACCTAAATTACATATATAAAAATTGAGGGACATGTTCTTTAACATCTGCCTATAGTTTAGGTGGACTCACATCCTTTATGGAATTTAAATAAATGAAAACACGCGAAAATTTATTTTCTGCAACTCTATTTTTCCAAACTTATCTCGAATGATATTCGAGCGTAATGAATATGAAATAAACTCTCAAAATGATAACATATACTTGAAACTATAAATACAATATATAATAACTTTTACACACATCAATTTTATAATTATAAAAAAACTTCCTAGAGGAGGCAAATCAATACTCGGTGTCTAAGAGGTTATACCTAATTAAGCTGATACATGTATCCAAGGTGTGTAAGAATAAATTATACTCTTGAATAGTACCTACATAATATAATAGATAAAAGTAACTACTTTCGACCTTAAGACGGAGAACGGATAAAAGTAAATACAAACTTAATGCACGTTATCGGTTATTGGAGATGATGACATACCTGATTTGTCCATTAAAAATTGTTCTACCCCGCCAATAAACACAAATAAGCCACAAACTTCTTAGTTATAGTGAAGAATATAAAAGAATAATTTTAAAAAATAAATATTGAACGATGGATAAGGTTAGGATAGGTAGTTCCATATATTTGGGTGAAAACCAATGATTTGAAATTCAAAACTAAGTGCTTCCAAGATTAGTTGATGCTTGAGCAATTGATGCACGTATAAAAAAATACTAGATCCATATGTACGAGGATATTCCATGTTCTGCGTGCAAAAAATCCAAGATCCATCAGTAATGTGGATAGTCGTGATTTGTATGTAAAATGGATATGGGTCGATCCATGTTTTGATTTGACATATTCAATCAAAAGTGAATGGACATAAAAGCAAATGATTTTGAATTAGCTATAAAATAGGAAGGAGGGTATAATGTGTAATTAGGGGAAGATAATGATAGTACAAATTAAGAATATATAAATATCTCAACACCCAACTAGCTATGAAAGCTTTCACGGAGTAGGAATTTGACTAAGAGGGGGCGGGCGAAGCAGCTACATGGACTCCTTCCTTTCTGTTGTTGCTAAAGCTTTCTCGGGTCGAGCCAAAATTTTTTATTCTATTAGAAAGGGAGGGTAAACCCCGAAGGCTGCGGGTGGAACGAGGGTCGTATTTATTCGGGTTCGCGCCCTTCAAACACCAAAAAGTGAAGGCTCACCCAGATGAAGGAAGGAGCGTGTAGAAATCAAGATCGCGTCTATAGTAGATAATTTTATAAAAATATTTCAAGTCACATTTTAACACATTATTTTTAATATTATTCCTTAATAGTTATCTTTCTTAACAAATATTGTGCTTGTTTAATAAGAATTAAAACAAGAAGTTTATTAAAACTAGTTGAATGCACATTTTACACATATGAGTTGGGACTGAAAAGTTTTTATTGGGTCGAGCGGAAGAGATTTTGTCAAAAACTATAACGTCCATTTTAAACCTATATAGGTCGGGCATTATTGTAGCAGTCATATACAATCAATTTACCCTATTTCTTTAGCGAGCCGCGGAGCTATGTCGAATTTAGTGGATGCAATTTAAATTTTCTGGCTCAACCGCCGTCTCGGAAGATGAGCTTGTCAAAAACACAAGAACGTGCTCTTCTAAAACTTTACTCAAGAAATCTTGTCTCAAGTATTCAAAAGATTTCATGTTAACTATATCTTACGTTGTGAAACTGTCCAAAAATCATGGTATTCTCTCGTAAAAACTCCTTTTTCATCTCTTATTATTGCAACTATGAAAAACTAACAGCCCAAATTAATCCTAAGTATTTACTTTTCCATAATATTGATATCAATTTTATTCACTGTACATTCTGACAATGCACAATGTCAAGAATTTTACACATTTGATTATCCACTTGACTTGCCCACTAGTTTGTGGTATGTGCAATCAAATCATTTAATTTAGGTATCTACTATGTTGGATAAAGAATTTTACCATAATCTCGACATTTATATCTAGAATCTTCTTGTTCAAAAATTTAATATTATACCATAGTTGCCCCTTTCGACACTTACATTTAAGGAGACTACTCTTTAGCTTTTGGATTTTTACCTGAAGTGAATGATTACGTTATGGTACGTGTCGCCAAACCTAGATCAACCTATAAAACTCTATCATTGAAACATATGGATAATAACTCACATGTTAACTATGAACAATAACTGCACACATTCATCATTGATCTTCATAGTCTAAATACTAATTCTTGGAGGAAAATATGCCATTCTTATTAATTGTATGTTTGGTCATCAGTCAATGTCTATTAATGGTATTGCATACTGGATAGGGTTTGACTTGTCAAATCAGTTAATTATGCACTTCGATATCAAGACAAATGTATTGTGAAATATATCAGGACGCCTGATGTACCTCACGATCTTCAAATTGAGGATCAATACATCCTTCCGATTGGTCAATCTATTGCTTGCTTTATAGAGGTTTATGAGATCGATTTAGATGAGGAGGATCCTAAGTTGCACTTTTGGGTATTTAAAGATAATGTGAGAGGTGAGGATGATATGATAGGTGAGTTTTTTTTGGAAATGAGTGTTAGTCTAGATGAAGATGTTTGGGCCCAAGTTTTTGGTACAAGGAACTATGGTGATCCAATACTAGAAAAATCAAACAGTTTGACTGCATAAGATCTTGATACTCAAGAACCATATGATTTTGTTGAATTCTTGTATACAGGTAACAATTGTTAAAAAGCAAGTTTCGAAGATCAAAGTGGACGGCATGATTTTTCTAGGTTTCAGTGGAAGAAATTCTTGAGTTCGAAAATTCTTGAGAAATCAAATATATTTTTCATTTCTTATACGCTAAATGTTTAACACAAAATTAAATCAATAAACTAAAACAACAACAAAATAAAATTTTTTAAATTTTTTAAATTAATAAAAATTAGTAAATTAAATATATTTAAATTAAATATATCCATTACATCACTCAACCAAATATCAAGAATGACATTTCAATCTTATACTATCTTAACCCGAGTCCTCATTCCAACCCCTAACCACTGTCAAACCAAACAATCCCTTAATTCTTATAAATTAGTTGGGATAAGGCTATATAGAACTAAAATCAGTTATATTGTAATTTATAATTACTTTATAAAAACAAGTTTTTATGATACAATATAAACTATTTTTAATCTAAAATGCTAGATAAATCAACAAAAAATTGGAAAGCGTGAGTTGTATAGCCTATTTAATGTATATTAAAACAAGTAATTTAAAGTTCATAATTGTCATATCAGAGATATGTAAATTATTTATTAGGATTTTTCTCAAATTTGAGAAGTGATGATTTTCGTAGTTAAAATTGATGATTTTATAAAATAAAAATTTTTTGGTTTGCACAAAATAACTAATTTACAAAATTCAAAATTTCAGTATTTCAAAAAATCGTAATTTTTCACTACAAAATTACTCGTTCTCACAGTTTTCCTTTTATGAAGTTCTCACTAGAGTGCGACCCATATTTATTATAAGTTATTTAGTTATTTTAAAAATTATATTTATAAATTGGTGAGGTATAAGCTAATTATTACTTATAATTTTTAAAAAATCTAAAATTTTGATTATGAGTATGAATATAGAATTTAAAACAGAAATAAATTATTAATATTAGAATTCTCCGATTATAAACATATACCGACTAGTTCATAGCTTGACTGTCGGCATACTTTTCTTTTCATTTTTGACAGGTAAAGGGTTGGAAAAACCATCCCGGAAATAACAACATTATAACATGTCACACATAACTAGGGATGAAAGATCACATTTAGGGAAATCTAAACGAAATATTAAATACAAAGCTTTCTTAACAATCCAATGTGCCGGAGCATTACAAAGCTTAGAAACAAAAGTAGAGTTTTAATTTAACATGGAAGCAAGAATTCTTATATTTTCGGTTAACGTAATAGCATGCCAGGGAGGTGTCTGGTTTAAAGATGTAAGAGAAATGGCCACAACCGAGTCAGATTCGATATAAGTTGAATATAGTTATCTTTAATAAGCAAGGCTAGCTATAACCTTCCAAATTACCAAAATTTCAGCATGCAGATGAGAAGAAGCTTTAACCAAGCAACCTTGACCTTCGATTATACCTCCGGTCATAATTATGCTTCACAAGACTTGCAAGTGGGAAAGATCACTGGTGATAGTAAATAATAAGTTTAGGAAAGTTAGTCTATGAAGGACTGAAGAGAGATGCAAACTCACAAGAATAAGTTTAATTTAAGTTTTGACTGTGGGTGGTATTTAAGGGACTATCTCCAAATAAACAAGCATTTCTAGCTTTTAAGATAGCCCAACTAGTGATAGTTAAAGATACAAGAAAATTCAATGCATTTTTTTGAAGAAGCATGCATAATCATGAATGCCAGAGCTGATTCAACTTACTTGAATTTTTTTGTATTGAACTAAGTTAATTATGAGCTTGAAAGTAAAAAAGCATAAATGATGAAGTACATCTCCTCTAACTTTGAACTTATGCACATTTCCATGTATATTTCAGAAATGGAAAAAATAGAAATGGGATTCGTTCTATTTAAGTCAACTTTTATTTGTATCCTGTTAGATTATTTCAGTTTCAATTTTTTCCAAAAAAATGCTTTTTATTTACATTATATTGTATATCCATGGATGAGTTATTTCTAAGATTTTATTCGTTCGTGTCAAGTTCTTTGGATATTGTGTGTAACTGAATCTATGCATCGCTACTAGAAATAGTAGATACGACATCGGTGCTTAGACATCGACATGTAATGCACCCGATGTTAAAGTCCTGTTTAACATCGGTATAGAAAAAAGTAATGTTGAATACGAATACTGAGATCGGTTTCACATAGTAGGCGTTGTCTATGTTCGGAAATTAAAAAGGCCAAATATATGCTTTTAACTTTGACATCGCCTGATTTTCTTAACCGTTGTCTATGGCCATTTTTAAAAAAATAAAAATTTATTTGTCTTCCCCCCCGGTTTCAGTACAATTTCCCCCCTTTAATTTTAACCAAGTTATTCACTTTATCCTTATTCCCCCTTTTCCAAAATATCTCTCCCGTGACCCTAATCTCTCTCGTCTCTCTCACCTCTCATATCTCTCTTATCTCTCCCCTCTTTCTCTCTTACCGTTTTCTCACCTCTCATCTCATCTCTCATCTTCTCACCGTCTCTTTCTTTCTTTTCGCCTAAACCCTAATTTCATCCCCAATTCAAATTCAAGCTTTGGAGCTCCAAATTAGAGCAAATTAAGCTTCAAATTAAGTAGAGGTAGAGGCTTTGGAGCATCTGGTGGTTGGAGCAAATTAACCATTGAGGTTTTGGAGCATCTCGAGTTTTGCAACATTGAAGAGCATCTGGAGGTATATTCTTCTTACCCTCTTTTTTACGGTTTATATCCTGTTTATATTCTTTGTACATGTATATAAGAAATGTTTTTTGGGGGGTTTTATGTTTTGTTTTTTTGGGGGTTTATTTTGTTCTTGTTTGTTTCTTTTTGGGGGTTTCTTATTGGAGGTTTTTATCATAATGTGTTTTTAATTATGTGTTTGCAAGAAGTACGTATTTTTTGAGGGTTTTAAATTTATGTTTTTTGGGGGTTGTTCATACATTCTAGTGTGTTTTGGGGGTTTGTTTTGCTTCTGCTGCCTTTGACAAAACTTAGAACGGAGTAAGTGCATTTGAACCTAAAGTAAGTGCATCATAGTTCAGATAGTTGCCTCACTTGGCTACGATACACACTGTAGATTTGTACTTGGGCTATGGAGCACATTTTGGAATTATGTATTTTTAATTATGTGATATTTTCAAATCATTGTATGATCTATAATATGTAAATCATTTTGATAGTTTCGGAGCACTGTTTGATGAGTAATGAATATCTTGCTTTGTTTGGTGTTAGTTTGGTGATAGCTGCTCACATTGTTTGTGTTTGTGATATCTCGGCTTAAATATCTTGATTTAATTTAGTCTAGTTTATAAATTTAGTCTAGTTTTGTAATTAATTGGGTATATGCGTAGGATTTTAGAGTAACGAATTAGTACTATAAATTATTAGGATATCAAGGTATTTACTCCTTTCTAAGTGTATATAATTATCCCTACAGTAACCAACACAAATTTGATATAGATTATAGGTGACCCTCCTTTGGTTTGGTAGTGAACTGAAAAACCTTCGCTTCGCTTTGTCGTCGGATGGTGTAAACCCGCACAATAATGGCCTATCTAACAGATATAGTTGCTGGCCAGTCATATTGGTGACTTACAATCTTCCTCCCTGGTTATGTATGACAAGGAAATTTATGATGTTGTCGATATTGGTCCCTGGCCCGCATGAGCCTGATAATAACATCGACATCTACTTACAACCGATGATTGATGATTTGAAAAGCTTTGGAGGAAGGTGAACCAAATGTGTATGAGGCGTATAACAAATCATTTTTCACTTTTAAAGCAGTTTTAATGTGGACGATAAATGACTTCCCTGCTTATGGAAATTCATCTGGTTGCGTCAATAAGGGTTATAAGTGTTGTCCAGTTTATGGAGATGACACCGTAGCTAAATATTTGACTCATAGTAGGAAATTGTGCTACCAAGGTCATCGCCAATATTTGCCTCTACATCATGCTTATAGAATGCAAAATGCCGCTTTTAATGGAAAACAAGAGTTTGGGCAGCCGCGTCGAATCCTATCCGAAGAAGAAGTGTTAGCAGAGCAAGAACAAATCAAATTTGAATTTGGGAAGACAATGAAGAAGGCAAAGAAGGTTGAAAGTCCATAGAAGAAAAGTCAGTATTTTTCGAGTTAGAATACTGGAAATTTCACCATGTTAGGAATTGTATTGATATCATGCATGTTGAGAAAAATGTATGTGATAGTCTGATTGGCATATTACTAAATATGTGCCATAAGGCAAAAGATAGTGCAGCAGCCCGTCGTGATATGATGGAAATGGGCGTTAGATCTGATTTTGTTCCCCAAGTAGGAGTCAAGAAAACCCATTTGCCTCCTTCTCTCATTACTTTGTCAAAGGCAGAAAAAAGACATTCTTGTCATCATTAATGTCGATGAAACTTATATACGGACATGCATCGAACATAAAAAATTATGTTTATATGCCTGATTTGAATATTTACGGGCTGAAGTCACATGATTTCCACATCCTTCTCCAACAATTACTACCGGTTGCAATATACTCCGTTCTTCCGAAGCATGCTAGGGTCAAAATTATTAGATTGTGTTTCTTTTTTAATGCTTTATGCAACAAAGTAGTAGATGTGTTAAAACTGGATAAGCTGCAGTCAGATATCATACTGACCTTGTGCGATCTAGAAAAGGCTTTCCATGTGTCATTTTTTGATGTAATGGTACATATAGTAGTCCAATTGGTTCAGGAACTACGCTTATGCGAACCAGTATTTAATAGGTGGATGTATGCGTTTGAATGGTTTAATAAAGTACTAAAGGGTTATGTTCGAAACCTTTATTATCCCGAAGGTTGTATGGCAGAGAGTTACCTTTGAGAAGTGTCCGTAGAATTTTGCACCAAGTTTCTTAGTCGTAATTACTCCACTGTCGGTCTTCCAAAGGACCAAGATAATAAGAAATTTGGTCCATTATCCGTTGTGATAATAAAATCAGTAGAAGAGATGGAGCGAGATGAAGCACATCTACATGTCCTTCTAAACAACGCTCAAGTGTTTCCTTACATTATGTGAGTTTATTCACTTTGTTGTTTTCAATTCCTCATTATCCAGTTAATTAGTCTTGTAATGTGTTTTTAATATATCATTCCATATGCATTTTTCAGAATGCATAAGGAATATCTTGAAGAAATTCACTGAGGGAAAAGGAAAAGCTTACATTGGCTCATGAGAGAGCACAATCGGCTCTTTGCTGATTGGTTTCAAAACAAAGTCAGTGTTCTATTAGGTTCTTTGATCTGTAGTGTAATGACGACTATTAGCTATTTAGGATTTAAAATTTCTTATCATATTTGTAGGTGAATGATGAACTAAGGGAGAACAACAAAGGTGTTTCAGAAACGATAAGATGGCTCTCTACCAAGTCATAATTTTCAGTACTAACTTATCAAGGTTATCTAGTGAACAGAGTGCGATATTTTACAAAGGAACAAGATGACATACGCATTGTTCAAATAGCGGGGTGTCTGTCATTGCTAAAGCGATCCAGGTGTCTAGTGCCAAGGACTTGAACCCTGTAGAAAGTAATTTGACATTTTACGGTATCATACTAGAGATATGGGAATTAGACTATCATACATTCAAGGCTCCCTTGTTCATGTGTAAATGGGCAAGTAATGATAAGGAATAAGGGTTGATGATCTTGGGTTCACACTTGTGGATTTTAGTCGACAAAGTCACAAAAAAGGTAAATATATTTTTGTTGACCAAGTCAAGCAAGTATTTTACCTTGAAGATCCCGTTGATGCTACCTGGTTTGTTGTACTGTCCTCCACAACTCGAGACTATCATGAATTGTATAATGAAGATGACTTAGGAGACACGACCATGGAACATCCCCATTCTGCACTGAAATCCCCGCAACTACTGATGATGTCGCTCATACTGCTAGACCTAATGTTGAGGGAATTTGGATTAAAAATGCTGCTACTAAAACCCCTACATCTAATGTCGTTACTGACTGATGATGTAGCTTTATGTATTATGTAGTCTTTTATTATTGGTCAAATAATTTTTTTATTGTGTGTAAAATATATATCTTATTGGGAATTTTGATGACTGAATGAACCATATATATTTGCCTTTAATTGTGTTATAATGAGTAAAATACATTATTAAATTGTTCTTTTTTTCTTTTGTTTTGCACTTTTATAATCATATAAATAATTCTTCCATAATTACTGATTGATGGCATTGTTTTTTCTTTAATTGTTTTGCATTGTTTAATTGTACTTGTATAAAATGCTTCATTCAGTAAATAAAAATGGAACAAAATTTATGTTCAATTTTATTATAATTATTTTCTTTAATTGTAATGACTGATGGCATTATTCTTTTCTTTAACTGTAATTATGCTTGTATTGATGGCTTTATGTTCAATTTTATTCAGACTAAGGGAGCAAAATGGTAAATAAGCAAAAAGCCAAGAAAGTAATTTTCGAAGAAAGTGAAGGGAAGAATAACTCTGAAAAGGTTGAGGATGAGATGGTTCCTGATGTCAAAACTACAGAGACTTGTAATGATAAGAACAACATCAAACTCAAAGTAGTGGTGAAGAAACAATGACCACTTCTGAATCTACAAAAAAGAGGCTATGAGGTGCGCGTGGTGTTTTAGCTCTTCACAAAGTAGTGGTGAAGAAAGCTCGGTGAAACAAATTTAAAGTTAGATATAATGAATTTGGAGTTCCCATCAGAAATACCAAGCCTACTTTACAGTCTTACATAGGAATGCTCACAAGGACAATGATTTCAATCGACACTGAAAACTGGCCAAAAATGGATTGTGATTTAAAAGCAAAATTACGGGATGTTGTCCAGGTAAATTATATCCCTTGTTGACTTTTATATTTTATTTAAATTATGACTGTAAATTATGTGGCTTATTTATATTGTGTGCTTTAATACGCTGCTCTTTAGGACACATTCAAAATTTCCTTAGAAAGTGAGAAGTTTGTGCTATAGTCGGCAGGTGAAAAATGAAGGGAGTTTAAAGCTCATTTAACTGCAAAATATGTGATGCCATTTATTGGAAAAAAAGAAGAAATTGATGAAGCCTCCGAAGAATTATGCCTTTGTTGGTAAAGAACCTTGGAAGAAATTTGTTGGAGAGAGGACGAGCCCCAAATGGATGGTATGAATATATTCTACTAATATAATTTACAGGATTTCCATTTTACTTGCTAAATGATTAAATAAATTTTGGTTAAATAATATTTATTAATTTTAAAATTTGTTTTGGTGCAGGAATAAAGTAAGTTACAGAGCAATAGAGTGGGTAAACGGAAAAATCATCACCGCTTGTCAAGGAAGGAGTATATTGGTTTGCGAGAAGAAGAAGTAAGAACCTATATCTATGTGGCTTTGCAATTCTATGTTTTAAGGGAGTTCAAACATTTTTTTTTAACAGATGTCAAAGCAGTACAAGGTGTTATACAAACATGTTGTAGTCATCGTAAAAGCCATTGGGGAGTCAATACCGATTTCGTATGATTCTGATGTGTTTGGAACTGAGAAAATAATTTATATCTTGCATGAAAATGTGAAAGCATTGTTGGAGTTCGATATGATTGGCCAAGCTGTAATATCATCTTATATGGCGTAAGTTACTTTTTGCATCGTTATATATACAATATTCATATTTTGTACGCATATTATAAGTAATGTAATTCACTCCCTGTTAGGCTCTTGCAAAGACTGATTAAGATTGAGAGGAAGAATGATGATGTGGTCTTATATGGATTTTTCGATCCAGGAGCTACATTTACGTTTAACAATTCTTTTCGTTCTTATTTTGTTAATCGGTTGAAAGAGAGTAGTCCCTATTGCATGTACTTCATGCCACATAATCATAAGTATTTTTAATTTAGACTTGCTTTTACAAATTAATATATTTAGGTAGTTCTTTTTAAAATTTCTGACTTGTATAATATTATTTTTTCTTTTTTATAAACATGGTTGTCACTGAACTTTGGTTGTAGTTTCGGATGGCGAAATTTATATTATGAACCCTCTGCCACATCCAACACATTTTGACGAGTTGGAAAATCATTAACAGAGTAATATATTTCTATTTACTATATATATATATAGTAAATATTCCCTCTTTCGAAAAATAATCATGTATATTATTGTTGTTTTGTAATGTAGAGCGATGAAATCCTACAATTCTCAAACTGGAAGGGGAAATAAAGCTCCTCAGATAAAGAATCTTCTTGTAAGTTTTTTGTATTTTAAATTTTTTTATCAGTTTGTAATTTTAAGTAATTTCTAGAGTTAACTTATATTTATATTGTAACAGGGATCTCCCAAACAACCAGGAGGGGATGAATGTGGTTATGTAATAATGCAATACATAGAAATATATCATTGCTGATAATGAACTATCTTTTACTACCAAGGTATATATGCAAATCATTTATGATATATGGCATGTAGAAATTTTTTATGCAGTTTTTTGAAACAGATGAAATATGAGTGTTGTTTATGTAGATATTTTATATAATTTAAAATATATTGCATGGATGGCGTTAGTGGTTTTGATTTCCATATGGATCTTGTTTTTATTATTATAGTAGTGATAGATAACTATTAGCTGATGGAGGTATGGCTGGATGAAAGTATGGATGGGACTTATCCTAAATTCCTATGTATGAAACCTTGAAAACTGAGGGTACGGTTTTGGATTGACGAAGAAAATTACTGTTAAATATAGTAAAGGTCCTGTTCTTATATGCTGTCAGTATTCAGTTATATTTATACATAATTTAGGATTCTGGATAAGCTATATATATGTTATATATTGGTTATGTTTATATTTAACTATACATATGGTAATTCTGGTTAATAATATTCTGGTTGTTATCATTATGATTTATAAATAGTTAGCATGGACTAAAATAAATGCATCAAACCATTTTAGAGCAAATGAGAAATGCATACCTGTTGAGAGCGAGCAAACTTTGAATATAAAGCCTCTGTCAATAATGCTAATTTTTACTTGTGTTATTTAGTGGGCAGCCAAAACTCGAAAGTCCTACACAAGGCAGGAGCTGGATGAGGTGCAGTTGGAGGTGCTTGAATTTATCCAAGACAAGATGTAAAACTACTGTCTGATTAAGGGTTTTGAATTGCTAAGTATCTATATATAGCTTTCCTCTGAACTAAATGATCTTGATGTTGTGTTTTGCTGGTGGTTGGTGGTTATCGGAGGTTTGGTGAAAGTTACATCCATCATTCTGATTTATGTTTGGAATTGTCAAAATTTAACAATATTGGTACATATTAACTAGTCTAATATATTTAGAATGTTGGATGTAATAACTAGCGAATTTGGGTTTTATTATTTTTGGTTTGGATGTTTATTTTAGACTTGGAGTGTATGTCCGAATTGAGCTTGTTGAATTGAATGTTAAGAAAGTTGGTATCAATGTAGCTTTATGTTTCTGTTGGAAGTTTTTTGTTGGGATGTTGCATTGTTTGGTATTTTTGTGGTTGTAAATGCAATTGGTTCCCTGTGCTATAAATTATACCAAGATGGTATGCAATTTACAGTACATTAACATCACAATGATAAATGTAAACAGATGTAAAAAATAAATAAAAGACATCAGGTAAAATAATATTAAACGAAAAAGAACTACATAAACCAACGTGAAATAGTCATTTGACATCGGTTCTGAAAAGAAACTCAATGTATTTTAAGCCAAATAACGTTGAATTTTTCAGAAGCGGATGTCTTAAATTTTAAATATTAAAGAGTAAACATCGGTTAGAGAAATAGGCTGATGTTAAACAACAAGATTTAACATCATTTTCGAAAAGTAAACCCATGTCTTATCGAGCATTTCACATCGGTGTGTTAAACTAACCGATGTCTGATCCAGCATTTCACATCGGTTGTTTAAACTAACCGATGTCTGATCCCACATTTCACATCAGTCATTTAAACTCACTGATGTCTGATCTAGCATTCACATCGGTTTATTCGAAAGAATTTTAATAAATGGCTTTTAGAGTTTGTAGGTTTCATGTTTTAATGGATAAATACCTCATAATATACTCATATTCACCTAAAAAGACTGTAATATAAGCTGAAATTTGTTGCAAAGACATCACATTTAATCTTAAAACTGATGTATAGCAGTGTAATAGACATCGGCTGTTAATTGATGTCAAAGGCTGATGACATTTAACATCCCACACGAAGACATCGGTTCAGATTTATTTTAACATCGGTTCTGAACCGATGTCTGATGCCATATTTCTAGTAGTGAATTTATACTCAATATTGATTCCTGAAATCCAAATATTATATATAACACAAAAATAAAATGAAACTGCCATGGAAGTATAGGAAATGTTTTTATACACAAAAATACACAAAATATATGTGAACCAAGATAAAATATCAACATATATATCTAAATATATATATATAGTCCTCCTTCAATACAAACTAAATTAAAATATACATTGAAAATCTCTATAAATCACTAATTTACATACTCAAAATCACTAAATATAACAGTAAATAATATGTTAAAAATTTAGTGGATATCACTAAATTACATAATACTGATCAATAAATGAGTGGTGCCACCGTCAAAAATATATAATTGGATTATTATATAATTACTAATTATACATATATCATTTAGTAATAGGTCATTGTATAGTTTGTATATATATTGGTTTGTATTGGATCACTACATTCTATAATATATATATATATATATATTATATATATATAATTTATTAAAAAAAATAATAATTAATTGTTTCATATATAATATATTGATATCGTATAACTTTATGTTTGAATGTATACTAACCCAAATATATATGTCATATGACACCGAGTATGTTCATATTCCTTCATTTGATGTTCTTACATCGAAAATATAAAATAATTTCGAATATTTGTATCATTTCCATAATTTTAATAAACTCAAATTTAGTGTTTTTTATACAAAAAAACAAAAAATATATAAATTAGAAAATGGTTTTAAGTACTCTCGTACCAAATTAAAATTAAAAATCTATAATATCTATACTATACTATAATAACCGGAATAAAGTATAATTTGGTTCAACGGTTATTCCCTAATTTCAGTTATTAAAAAAGTAAATAAATAATGTTATATATCCGCTAAACTACTAAATTGTTAAACTAATAGACTTAGAGTACTTATACTACTAAACTACGATCACAAATCATTCTATTATTAAAAAATAAATAAATAGTGGTATATATCTGCTAAACTACTAAATTCTTAAACTACCGGACATAATCTACTTATCCTACTAAACTACGATCACATGTTATCCTATAATTTTTATTATTAATAAAAATATTTTATAATTAAAATATGAAGGCATAAATAAAAAATTTAAATAATAACGGGAACCCTGCATTGCATAGGATTTAAGCTAGTATACAGAATATAATAATCAGAATGGAGTATATTTTAGTTCAACAGTTATCCCCTTATTTTGGTTATTAAAAATAAAAATAAATAGTGTTATACACATGCTAAACTACTAAATTGCTAAGTTATTAGATATAGTCTCCTTATCCCCCTAAACTACAACCAAAACTTATCCTACAAAACTACGATCACAGCTCCTTCCTAATTCTTTTATTATTTTTATTATAAATCTATAATTAATATATATTTATATAAATATATTAAAATTAATATACGATTGGATAAATAAAATTTAGAATTTATTTAAATATTAACAGAACATGTGCATTGCACGGGATTTTATCTAGTATACTATAATAACTCGAATGACGTATAATTTGGTTCAACAGTTATTCCCTCATTTTGTTTATTGAAAATTATAAATAGTGTTATATATCTGCTAAAATACTAAATTATTAAACTACTAAACATAATCTATTTATCCTACTAAACTACGACACCATGTTTAAAAAAAATATTAACTGAATCGTGGATTTAAACTAGTATCATAAAATTATATTTTATGTTCAACAAAATTACATAGACAAAAAACAGCATAACAAAATTAATAAATTTATCAAGCCCGACCGAGTTATAACCTGAAAACCAACACCCCTAAATCCTATTATCAGGCTTCTTATAGTCAAATTGAGTAGAAATGAGCTTGTCAAAACACAAGTACTTTCCCGAACAGCTTATGTAGGAGATACTCAAAAGACTTCCGGTTAAGGATATTTTATGTTGTGGAGCTGTCCAAAAATCATGTTATTCTCTTGTAAGAACTCCTATGTTTATCTCTCTCCACTCTAATTATCAAAAACTCACATCCCATATAAACCCTAAATATCTATTTTTCCATAATTTTGATACCCATGAATTAACAGTACGTTTCCATGATCCACAATGTGAAGAATATTGCAATCATGCATTTGACTTGGGATCAGCTAGTGCCTGGTATGCACAATCAAATGGGTTTAATTTGTCTGTCTTTAATGTTTGATTCGGAACATCATTATAATCCCAACATTGCTCTCTTGAATCCTCTAGCTCATAAATTTAAGATGCTCCCTCACTCGCCCCTTTGGATATTTACATTTCTCGAGACTGAGTGGAAGGCTTTAGCTTTTGGGTTTTTACCGGAAGTTAACGATTATGTTGTGGTACATATTGTCAAACCTAAATCGACCGCTGCACCTTACTTTGATCCATACTCACGTGATGACTCTTACGAACAGGCCCTGCATACAGTAGAGATTGGGGTTTATAGTCTTAACTCTAATTCTTGCAAGAAAATATGCCAAGATAAAGTTTTTGTTGATTTTATGAGTACTAATAGATCTGTATTTGTTAATGGAACTGCATTTTGGGTAGGGTTTAACACCGACGTTTCATATCAATTAGTTATGTACTTTGATACCAAAACAAATATACTGGGAAAAATCAAGGTGCCTAACTGGATTGCACTTCACGAACGTCAGCTTTGTAATCCTCTTATTCTTCCATTTGGTCAATCGATTGCTTACTTTGTTGAGGTCGAGGATTTCGATGCAGAAGAGGATGATGAGGATTATAAATCTCCTCATCTGGATATTTGGGTATTGAAAGATGATATGATAGATGAGTTTTCTTGGGAGAAAAAGATGAGTGTGAGTATAAGTGAAGATGTTTCGGCTCAAGTCTTGGGTGTAAGGAACAACGGTGATCCAATACTAGGAAAATCAAACAGTTTGATTACATATGATCTTGACACCCATGAACCAAATGATTTTGTTGATCGTTTGACTCCCTATTCCTATGATGAGGATACACCATTCTTTTTCATCAGTCCTTTTGTGGAGACTCTGCGTTTGCTTGATATTGATCGACATAATTGAACAAAATGTTAATTTGGAAGCCTTGTAATTGCAATGAGAACTTGGTAGAGTTCTTCAGCTAGCTCTCCATTTGATATGTGCTTCAAAAGTAGATTATGAACAGGGGAAGATTTCAAGCAAACAATTCTTTGGATTTGGCGGATTCTGATTTTGGTTCATCAAGTCTATGATTGTACGTTGAGAGTTTTCTTGATTTTGCTTTATAGTGTGTTATGTTTCTAAGATAATTTTTTGCTAAATTTTCTAAGATTATGTTATTTTGCCGCTATTGACAATTGGGACAAAGTTGTTTGCACAATATTATCTGATAATTCATCTAGGTTTTTGTACTTGAAAAATATGTATTGTTTTTTCATTTGTTTATTTTATCTTTTTGTTTCGCTTGGAAGTAATATAGTATGTGTTTATATTGTCTATATGCAGGATGTTAGGTTTATGTTACTCAGAAATATACATGTGAACCAAAATGGTGTGTTTTTTAGAGTACTTGGATTAGAGTACTTGGTTTATGTTTTTTTGCTTGATCGTTTCAATTTGCAATCCACTTCCTTGTCTGTACCTTCTAATTTGTATCCTTCAACTTAATTAGTTTTCTGATTCTTTGTATTGAATGTTCCGGTCCTTGTCAACTGCAATGCATTAGGCCAGTATCTGGTTTAGGTTCTTGATGCAAAATCCAGCAGGTTTATCTTACCTGTTGTTTGTTATCTTCCCTTAACCGTGATTTTTCAGCTGCTATGTATCAGATTACAGGTCTTATTGCTAAACCTTATATCATTGCCAAAGTTAAATGGATATAGAAAGAGATAGTTCTGGTGCCCATACACTCATGGTGGTTAATGAAGTTTTTTTTAGTGGGAAAACTTCAATTTAAATGAATTAGCAAAGATGATTGATTATAACTCTCTCTCTCCAATTACAAAAGATAAATCATTTAAAATAAAATTCTTATTTTTATCTTTTCTTATTTTACAATAGACCAAAGGCCTTCTTTTTTAGAGTTTGTGAATATTGTTGGTTAATAGTTTAACCATTTTTTTATAGGTTTCTCCTATCATCTAAAAATAAATTTATAAGAAATAAATAATTTTTTATATAACTTAGAAGCCACTATTAATATTTTTTCTTAAATACTTCTCACATGCGAAAATTCAAAACTTTTATATAATATCCTTTTGTAAATGAATCTTAGATGAGTCATAATTTGAAACTGATTTAATAGCTATAATAAATACTAAAACTTTATTGAATTGTGGATTCGAATTTCTTTCATAAAAAATCAAGAATTTCAAGAAAAATATGTCATTTGAAAGTTAAAATAGTTACAAAAAAAAATTTCATTTATGATTCTTTAGAACAATATAACTCTAACACTAAAAAAAACTCCAATTTTATGACTCTAAAGGGAAACTCACAAATAGAAAAAATTAAACCCTAATTGCAGCAGCTTCCTTCAGGTCTTCTGATTGAGTGTTTGAAGATGAGACTGTTGAAGCAGAACAAGATGCCATCTTCAAAAGACTTGGTGTTGGGTATATCTAAAATCATAATAATATCTCTCAAAGACTGCTATGTTTGCTAATATGGTACCCATTTATTAGTTGTATGTTTTGATGATAAACAATGTCAAGAATATTGTACACTATATTCACTTGACTTCAATAATCATGCATGTATGAATTATCGAGTGGTCTGGTTTGTGTGTCTTGGATGTTATATTGAAAATCTGAATACTATTCCGCCATTTACCTATGGAGTTTGGTTGGGAGCTAGGAAGCATGAGTGCGTGTGCGGGGGTGCGTGATACGGGGATATGGGAATTCAGAAAATCTAAAATGATGGGATTCGATCGGGTACGGGATATATTTTTCAGGAGTTTTAGTCAAATTAAACTAAATAATGAACTACATAAGTTCATTATGAGTACATTATCATTAAAATTATATATTATTATTACTTGATAATCCAATTGACGCATTTTAGCATAGTTAATTGATTAAATTTTCAAGTATCTGTATTATCTTCAAAAGACTTCGTGTTAAGTATGGTGATATCTCTCAAAGACTGCTATGTTTGCTAATATAATAAACATTGTCAAATATACTTTACACTATATTCACTTGACTTCAATAATCATGCATGTATGAATTATCGAGTGGTCTGATTTGTGTGTCTTCGTTGTTATATTGAAAACCTGAATACTATTCCACCATTTATCTATGGAGTTTGGTTGGGAGAAAAAGATGAGTGCTAGTCTATATGAAAACTTTTGGGTTGATGCCTTGGGCAGAGGGAATAATGGTTCCCATATTAGAAAAACCAAACAGTTTGATTCATATAATCTTGAATCAAAATTATATGATTTCATTGATTCATGTGATCGTTCGACTCCATATTCAAATTACGAGGAGGGCTCCAAACCACCTTCTATCATCACGCTTTTTGTGGAGACTTTGGTTTAATATTGTTTAATATATTTAAAAAAAATGTTAGTAAGTTGGGAGCCTTGTTATCGCAATAGGTATTTGGTAGAGTTCTTCAATTTTTTATGAAGATGCGGATGTCATTATTTGTGTATCAACGGGGGAAGATGCCATCCTACGACTTCCCTGAAGGAATCCTGTCTGAAAATGTCAAAAGACTTTATGTTAAGGTATGTCTAAAATCTGTTGGTTTTAATCTAAACTTATTTTTTGTTTTAATTATTTTAGTACATGGAGAACTTAGAGACTTGGTATGCAACGTTCAGGAGAATTTTTAGGCATAGTTGAATAAGTCTGGGTAGTGGATATAGTGTAGGAAACATCTATTATTGGTTCCCAGTTTGTAGGTTTTTCATTCTTGTATTTATTTGATTTCTCTCGCAGCTAATAAACTATCAACTGCACTTACTTTGTTTTTACTCCGTTTAAAAGTTATCATCTACATTTATACACATACTTATATATATATTAAGATCTTGTTGGTGGTGTTCTATATTGTGGTATCAAAGCCTGAAGTCTACAGCGGATGCCCAAGTATATGCCCAGAAAAACAAAGATGGATACGAACAAAATCAAAGAGGGAGGAGTTGGTCTGAACTACCCAATGCTGGCACGGAGCAATTATACAGCTTGGGCGATAAAGATGAGAGTGTTTATGCAAGCTCACGCGGTGTGGGATGCGGTGGAACCCAAGGATCCAAAAGGGAAAGTGGAGGAACGGATGGACAAGCTCGCACTGGCAGCAATCTATCAGGGGATCCCTGAAGACATGCTTTTGTCCCTCGCAGAGAAAACTACGGCCAAGGACGCATGGTCAGCCATACAAACTATGTGTCTAGGGGCTGATCGTGTTAAAAAGGCTAAGGTCCAAACTCTAAAATCTGAGTTTGAATCCTTAAAAATGAAGGAAACAGAACACCTTGACGATTTTTTTATGAAGCTAAATGGCTTGGTAGCAAATATTCAAGCTTTGGGTGAAGTAATTGAAGAAAGTTATGTGGTGAAAAATTACTAAGAGCTGTACCTTCAAAGTTTCTGCAAATAGCATCCACAATCGAGCAATTTGGTGACTTGGAAAGTATGTCAATCGAGGAGGCTATTGGGTCTTTGAAGGCTCATGTGGAAAGGCTAAGATGCCGAAGTTAATCCAGTGGGGGACAATTGCTTCTCACTGAGGACGAATGGTTAAAAAGGGAAAAGGAGGAAGGACAACTACTATTCACCAGGGAAGAATGGTTGAAGAGATCTAACGCAAGAAGAAAGAATTCTGGAAGTGAAAGTCAATTGAATGAAGGAAGTCGGGGACCTAGAGAGAGAAGCAAAGCATGGTGCTTTAATTGTCTCTCATACGGTCACTACGCAGCAGAGTGCAGAAAACCCAGGCGTCAAAGAGAGCATCGAGCTGAAGTAAATATGGCACGAACTCAAGATGAAGAACCAGCTTTGTTAATGCTAAAGTGCGAGAAGAACAAACTGATGTTGAGTGAGAAAGGTGTGACACCAAAACTGGTTCCAGACGTTGCAAGCAAACAAAGTGAATCGAATGTATGGTATTTGGACAATGGGGCGAGTAACCACATGACAGGACAACGTTCGAAGTTCACTAATCTAAACGAGGAGGTAACAGGTCAAGTTCATTTTGGAGATGGTTCAACCGTAAGTATCAAGGGAAAAGGAACAGTTACGTTCAGATGTAAGAATGGTGAAGAACGACAATTTCACGAGGTATATTACATTCCGAACCTATGTAATAACATTTTGAGTCTTGGTCAGTTATCTGAAAATGGAAATCGAGTTGTCTTAAGTGGAGTTTTTCTGTGGGTTTATGATGAAAATGAAAAACTTCTTATAAAAGTAAAACGGTCAGGAAACAGATTGTATAAGATTATCATTGAGAGTATTGAGCCTACATGTTTGCTATAAAAAATGGATGAGTTGTCTTGGATGTGGCATGAACGCCTTGGCCACGTAAATTTTCATGCTCTGAGTCTAATGTCCAATAATAACATTGTGACTGGTTTTCCAACAATTGTGCAACCCAGGGAGCTGTGCACGGGCTGTCTCATGTCTAAATAAACTAGGAAGGCTTTTCCTGTAAAGTCAGGCTACAGAGCATAACAAGCCTTAGAGCTGGTCTATGGTGATCTGCGTGGGCCAATATCACCGGAAACTTCAAGTGGAAATATGTATTTTTTTCCTCTTAGTAGATGACTTTAGCAGCGCAATGTGGGTGTATATGCTAAGAACTAAAGATGAGGCTCTTAATGCTTTCAAGAAATTCAAGGCCCTGGTTGAAAATAGCCCAGAAAGGAAGATAAAATGTCTTCGCACAGATAGAGGGGGTGAATTCTGTTCAAACGACTTCAAGTCATACTGTGAGGAAGCTGGGATCAGTCGTCAATACACTGCTCTATATACGCCACAGCAAAACGGCGTCGTTGAAAGACGTAACCGCACTGTTGTTGCCATAACCAGAAGTTTCTTAAAGACCATGAAACTGCCATCATTCTTGTGGGGGGAAGCAGTTCGACATTCTATATATATTTTAAACCTTCCACCTACCCGTGCCCTGTCAGAAAGAACCCCATATGAGGCCTGGACTGGCGTTAAACCGAATCTGGAACATGTTCGAGTTTTTGGTTGTGTCACACATATGAAAATTCCTACTAGGCAGCTGAAGAAACTGGATGACCGCAGCAAAACAGTGAAATTTGGGCAGAGAAGCTGGAACTAAGGCCTATCGCTTATATGATCCCATGTCCAAGCAAGTGCACGTTAGTCGTGATGTGGTTTTTGAAGAGAAGAAAATGTGGTCGTGGGTTCAGCTTGAAGAAGGACACCAAACACAGCAGAATTATTTTACGATTTTTGGTTTTGATTCTGGGGACACCAACAGAAAGGAGGAAGGAGAGGATTTCAACACTCCACAACAAACATACACTGTGCCATATGATTCCGTATACTCGAGCCCAGAACCAGAAAGCCCTTCACTGGAAGCAACACCTACGTCAGTCTCAACACAAGTTTTTGGAATCTCCGGTGGTGACATTTCTGCTGTTAGTAGTGAACCTCGAAAATTCAGGAGTCTTGATGATATTTACAACAATATAGAGATAGTCGAATTAGATGATGAGTTGTTGCTTATAGGCATGGATGAACCACTAAACTATGATCAAGCATGAAGGAAGAAAGAATGGAAAAATGCTATGAAATCGGAATTGGAGGGAGTTGAAAGAAACGAGACATGGACACTGACAGAGCTGCCACCAGGTAAGAAACCCATAGATTTAAAATGGGTTTTCAAGTTAAAGAAGGATTCAAATGGGGAAATAGTGAAACATAAGGCAAAGATCATAGCAAAGGGGTATGTGCAAGAATACGCAGTAGACTTTGAGGAAATTTTTGCACCTATGACTCGCCTTGAGACAGTACGGCCTTATTCTTGCTTTATCAGCTAAAAATGGGTGGGGAGTACATCACCTAGATGTGAAATCAGCGTTTCTAAATGGGGAGTTAACGGGAGAGGTTTATGTATCGCAACCTAAGGGTTTTGTAAAGCCTGGTCAGGAACACATGGTTTACAAGCTACACAAAGCTTTGTACGGCCTTCGTCAAACTCCTCGAGCTTGGTACTCGAAGCTGAGTAAATGCCTAGAGAGCATGGGTTTAAAAAGGTGTCCTTACGAACATGTTGTTTACACTAAAAAGGAAGAAGGAGTGGTGTTGATCGTAGTAGTCTATGTTGATGAATTGCTGGTGACTGGAACTAATGCTGCTGTTATACGAAAGTTCAAGGATCAAATGGGTGAGTCTTTCAATATGAGCGATCTGAGTACTCTCTCTTACTACCTGTGATTCGAGGTTGAGCAGGAAAATGGGTACATTGAGCTTAAACAAGCAGCATATGCCAAGAAAGTTTTAGAGCAAGCGGGCATGGGAGATTGTAACCCAACAAAGTATCCAATGGAGCCAAAACTTTTGTTCACAAAGGATGAAGGAGGAGCAACAATTGATTCAAAGGAGTTCAAAAGCATAGTGGGTGGTCTTCGATATCTTGTTCATGCCCGACCAGACATTGCATATGCCGTAGGGATAATCAGTCAATTTATAGAAAGACCAACTGTTATGCACCTCAATGTGGCTAAGCGATGAATGATGGTTTAATCTACTCTAAGGACAATGGGAATAATGTGTTGACAGGGTTCTCAAACAGTGATTTGGCTGGCCATATTGATGACAAAAAGAGTACCGGAGGCATGGTCTTCTACCTGAATGAGAGTGTGATAACCTGGGTTTCTCAGAAACAAAAGTGTGTTGCCTTGTCGTGTTGCGAAGCTGAATTTATGGCAGCTACCGGAGCGGCGTGTCAGGGAATATGGCTGCGAAAGCAACTGGGAGAAGTTACAGATGGTTGTGTTGGGCCTGTAGTGCTATACATTGACAACAAATATGCCATAGATTTGGCCAAGAACCCAGTTTTTCATGGTAGATCAAAACATATTGATATACGTTATCACTTTATCAGATAATATGTTGAACGTGGTGAAATTATTATTAAGCATATTCGTTCAAATGAACAGCGTGCTGATGTCCTCACAAAAGCGTTACCAATAGTCAAGTTCGAGAAGATGCATCAATTGCTGGGAGTTAAGAATCTGAATAAAGACGTTTAGATTAAGGGGGTGCTTGATGGTTTTAATCTAAACTTATTCTTTGTTTTAATTGTTTTAGTACATGGAGACCTCAGATACTTACTCTGTAACGTTTAGGAGAGTTTTTAGGCATAGTTGAATAAGTCTGGGTAGTGGAGATACTGTAGGAAACATCTGTTACTAGTTCCTAGTTTGTAGGTCTTTCATTATTGTATTTATTTGATTTCTCTCGCAACTAATAACCTATCAACTTCACTTGCATTTATACATTTATTCATCAATTATTTGTTTTTACTCCGTTTAAAAGTTATCATCTACATTTATACACATACTTATATATATATTAAGATCTTGCTGGTGGTGTTCTATAAAATTATGGTATTATCTCTTAAATATTTTTCCATATTAGTCCTAAATATTTACTTCCCATAATACTAATACCCATTTCATAACCCTAAGTTATGATGATGTACACTTGAATATCTCTACTTAACGGTACTTGACTTTAATAATCACGAATGGTATGCATTATCCAATGGTTTAATTTGCTTGACTTTTTTAATCAGTATCCATGGAATCCGCTTGTTCAGAAATGCAGAACTCTTCCAGATTCACCTCTTTTAAGATTTACTTTCGAAGAAATTTACTGTACATTCTGGCAATGCACAATGTCAAGAATATTACACATTTGATTATCCACTTGACTTGCCCACTAGTTCGTGGTATGTGTAATCAAATGGTTTAATTTAGGTATCTACTATGTTGGATAAAGAATTTTAACAAAATCTCCACATTTAAATCTGGAATATTCTTGTTCAAAAATTTAATATTATACCAGAGTTGCCCCTTTCGACACTTACATTTAAGGAGACTACGCTTTAGCTTTTGGATTTTTACCGGAAGTGAATGATTACGTTGTGGTACGTGTCGCCAAACCTAGATCAACCTATGAAGCTCTATCATTGAAACATATGGATAATAACTCACATGTTAGCTATGAATAATAACTACACACAGACACCATTGATCTTTATAGTCTAAATAATAATTCTTGGAGGAAAATATGCCATTCTTATTAATTGTATGTCTGGTCATCAGTCAATGTCTGTTAATGGTATTGGATACTGGATAGGGTTTGACTTGTCAGATCAGTTAATTATGCGCTTCGATATCAAGACAAATGTATTGTGAAATATATCAGGATGCCTGATATACCTCACGATCTTCAAATTACGGATCACTACATCCTTCTGATTGGTCAATCTATTACTTGCTTTATAGAGGGTTATGAGATCGATTTAGATGAGGAGGATCCTAAGTTGCACATTTGGGTATTTAAAGATAATGTGAGAGGTGAGGATGATATGATAGGTGAGTTTTTTTTGGAAATGAGTGTTAGTCTAGATGAAGATGTTTGGGCCCAAGTCTTGGGTACAAGGAACTATGGTGATCCAATACTAGAAAAATCAAACAGTTTGACTGCATATGATCTTGATACTCAAGAACCATATGATTTTGTTGAATTCTTGTATACAGGTAAGAGTTGTTAAAAAGCAAGTTTGGAAGATCACAGTGGACGACATGATTTTTCTAGGTTGCAGTGGAAGAAATTCTTGAGTTCGAAAATTCTTGAGGAATCAAATATATTTTTCATTTCTTTTACACTAAATGTTTAACACAAAATTAAATCAATAAACTAAAACAACAACAACAAAATAGAATTTTTTAAATTAATAAAAATTAGTAAATTAAATATATTTAAATTAAATATATCCAATACATCACTCAACCAAATATCAAGAATGATATTTCAATCTTATACTATCTTAACCCGAGTCCTCATTCCAACCCGTAACAACTCTGCAAACCAAACAATCCCTTAATTCTTATAAATTAGTTGGGATAAGGATATTTTGAACTAAAATTAGTTATATTGTAATTTATAATTATTTTATAGAAACAAGTTTTTATGATACAATATAAACTATTTTTAATCTAAAATGCTAGATAAATCAACAAAAAATGGGAAAGCGTGAGTTGTATGGCCTATTTAATGTATATTAAAACAAGTAATTTAAAGTTGATAATTGTCATATAACAGATATGTAAATTATTTATTAGGATTTTGCTCAAATTTGAGAAGTGATGATTTTCGTAGTTAAAATTGATGATTTTATAAAATATAATTTTTTTGGTTTGCACAAAATCTCTAATTTAGAAAATTCGAAATTTCAGTATTTCAAAAAATCGCAATTTTTCACTACAAAATCACTCGTTCTCACAGTTTTCCTTTTAAGAAGTTCTCACTAGAGTGCGACCCATATTTATTATAAGTTATTTAGTTATTTTAAAAATTATATTTATAAATTGGTGAGGTATAAGGTAATTATTACTTATAATTTAAAAAAATCAAAATTTTTTATTATGAGTATGAATATAGAATTTAAAACAGAAATAAATTATTAATATTTGAATTCTCCGATTATAAACATATACCGAGTAGTTCATGGCTTGATTGTCGACATAATTTTCCTTTCTTTTTTGACACGTAAAGGGTTAGAAAAACCATCCCGGAAATAACAACATTATAACATGTCACACATCATTAGGGAGGAAAGATCACATTTAGGGAAATCTAAACATAATATTAAATACAAAACTTTCTTAACAATCCAATGTGCTGGAGCAATACAAAGCTTAGAAACAAAAGTAGAGCTTTAATTTAACATGGAAGCAAGAATACTTATATTTTCGGTTAACGCAATAGCATGCCAGGGAGGTGTCTGTTTTAAAGATGTAAGAGAAATGGCCACAACCGAGTCAGAGTCGATATAAGTCGAATATAGTTGTTTTTAATAAGCAAGGCTAGCTATAACCTTCCAAATTACCAAAATTTCAGCATGCAGAGGAGAAGAAGCTTTAACCAAGCAACCTTGACCTTCGATTATACCTCCGGTCATAATTATGATTCACAAGACTTGCAAATGGGGAAGATCACTGATGATAGTAAATAATAAGTTTAGGAAAGTTAGTATATGAAGGGCTGAAGAGAGATGCAAACTCACAGGAATAAGTTTAATTTAAGTTTTGACTGTGGGTGGTATTTAAGGGACTATCTCCAAATAAACAAGCATTTCTAGCTTTTAAGATAGCCCAACTAGTGATAGTTAAAGATACAAGAAAATTCAATGCATTTTTTTTGAAGAAGCATGCATAATCATGAATGCCAGAGCTGATTCAACTGACTTGAAATTTTTTGTATTGAACTAAGTTAATTATGAGCTTGAAAGGAAATAAGCATAAATGATGAAGTACATCTCCTCTAACTTTGAACTTATGCACATTTCCATGTATATTTCAGAAATGGATAAAATAGAAATGGGATTCATTCTATTTAAGTCAGCTTTTATTTATATCCTGTTAGATTATTTCAGTTTCAATTTTTTCTAAAAAAAAATGCTTTTTATTTACATTATATTGTATATCCATGGATCAGTTATTTCAAAGAATTTATTTGTTCGTGTCATGTTCTTTGGATATTGTGTGTAACTGAATCTAAGCATCACTACTAGAAATAGTAGATACGATATCGGTGCTTAGACATCGACATGTAATGCACCCGATGTTAAAGTCCTGTTTAATATCGGTATGGAAAAAAGCGATGTTGAATACGAATACTGATATCTGTTTCACATAGTAGGCGTTGTCTATGTTTAGAAATTAAAAAGGCCAAATATATGCTTTTAACTTTGACATCGCCTGATTTTCTTAACCGTTGTCTATGGCCATTTTTAAAAAAATAAAAATTTCCTTGTCTCCCCCCCGGTTTCAGTACACTTCCCCCCTTCAATTTTAACAAAGTTATTCACTTTATCCTTATTCCCCCCTTTTCCAAAATATCTCTCCCGCGATCCTCATCTCTCTCGTCTCTCTCACCTCTCATATCTCTCTCATCTCTCCCCTCTTTCTCTCTTACCGTTTTCTCACCTCTCATCTCATCTCTCATCTTCTCACCGTCTCTTTCTCTCTTTTCACCTAAACCCTAATTTCAGCCCCAATTCAAATTCAAGCTTTGGAGCTCCAAATTAGAGCAAATTAAGCTTCAAATTAAGTAGAGGTAGACAATTTGGAGCATCTGGGGGTTAGAGCAAATTAACCATTGAGGTTTTGGAGCATCTCGAGTTTTGGAACATTGAAGAGCATCTGGAGGTATATTTTTCTTACCCTTTTTTTTACGGTTTATATCCGGTTTATATTCTTTGTGCATGTATATAAGAAATGTTTTTTGGGGGGTTTTATGTTTTGTTTTTTTGGGGTTTATTTTGTTCTTGTGTGTTTCTTTTTGGGGGTTTCTTATTGGGGTTTTTTATCATAATGTGTTTTTAATTATGTGTTTGCAATAAGTACGTGTTTTTTGAGGGTTTTAGTATATGTTTTTTGGGGGTTGTTCATACATACTAGTGTGTTTTGGGGGTTTTTTTTGCTTCTGCTGCCTTGACAAAACTTAGAACGGAGTAAGTGCATTTGAACCTAAAGTAAGTGCATCATAGTTCAGATAGTTGCCTCACTTGGCTATGATACACACTGTAGATTTGTACTTGAGCTATAGAGCACATTTTGGAATTATGTATTTTTAATTATGTGATATTTTCAAATCATTGTATGACCTATAATGTGTAAATCATTTTGATAGTTTCGGAGCACTGTTTGATGAGTAATGAATATCTTGCTTTGTTTGGTGTTAGTTTGGTCATAGCTGCTCACATTGTTTGTGTCTCGGCTTAAATATCTTGGTTTAATTTAGTCTAGTTTATAAATTTAGTCAAGTTTTGCAATTAATTGGGTATACACGTAGGATTTTAGAGTGACGAATTAGTACTATAAATTATTAGGATATCAAGGTATTTACTCCTTTCTAAGTGTATATAATTATCCCTACAGTAACCAACACAAATTTGATATACTTTTTATTCAATAATTATAAATAGGCATGTGTTAGATATTTAATATTTATAGTGGTTATTAGGTAGGGAAATTTGATTGATAAGACATGGATTTTACAAGATAGGGATTCTTTAGCATTTGAAATGGGGGTGGAAAACTTCTTGATATATGCTCAAGAAAATTGTGATGATCTTAACAAAATTCCTTGCCTTTGTGGATGATGCGCCAATTTTCAAAAATTCTCTATAAAAACAATCAGGGACAATGGCTTTAGTCTAGGTTATAAGCATTGGGTCTGGCACGGGGAGACTACTTCTACGGGTCCTAAATCTTCAAGTGCTAGTTGTCCACCTAAAGAGCAAGCTCCAGACCCAGCTCCTGAGCAAGCTTCTGATTAAGCGTCAGAGAAAGATCAGGAGCATATCGCTGCTTCAGAAACTGTTGATGTTTGTGAAGCGGCATATAACTTGGGTGAATATGATAATGATTCGTATCAGTTTAGGAGGTTCGTAGCCGATGCTGAGCAACCTCTATATGAGGGTAGTCACTGTACTAAGTTAGAGTCGATGTTGAAGTTGCATAACTGGAAATCTAGGTTTGGTATTACCGATAGTGCCTTCACTGACCTCCTTTCTTTTGTTGGCTCTCTACTTCCCGAAGATAATGTGTTACCTAGTAATGCATACGAAGCAAAAAAAAGCCCTCTCCATTTAGGTCTAGAGTATATAAAGTTCCATTCATGTCTGAATGACTGTATACTTTTCAAGGGTGTACATGCTGATGCAACCAAGTGTCCTAAGTGTCGACTTTCTCGGTAGAAGTTGACAAAGAAAGGTGAAGAAAGGGTTAATCTTCCAGCCAAAGTCATGTGGTATTTTCTAACAATTCCTAGATTTAAACGTATGTGTTGGCATGCGCAACAGCGGACACAAGATGGTAAAATGCGACATTCAGCCGACTCTCCATCTTGGAAAAATATAGATTATAGGTGCCCTTCTTTGGTAGTGAACCGAGAAACCTTCGCTTCGATTTGTAGTCGGATAGTGTAAACCCGCACAATAATGGCATATCTAACAGATATAGTTGCTGGCCAGTCATATTGGTGACTTACAATCTTCCTCCCTGGTTATGTATGACAAGGAAATTTATGATGTTGTCGATATTGGTCCCTGGCCCGTATGAGCCTGGTAATAACATCGACATCTACTTACAACCGATGATTGATGATTTGAAAAGCTTTGGAGGAAGGTGAACCAAATGTGTATGAGGCGTATAACTAATCATTTTTCACTTTAAAAGCAGTTTTAATATGGACGATAAATGACTTCCCTGCTTATGGAAATTAATCTGGTTACGTCAATAAGGGTTATAAGTGTTATCCAGTTTGTTGAGATGACACCGTAGCTAAATATTTGACTCATAGTAGGAAATTGTGCTACCAAGGTCATTGCCAATATTTGCCTCTACATCATTCTTATAGAAGGCAAAATGCCGCTTTTAATGAAAAACAGGAGTTTGGGCAGCCGCGTCGAATCCTATCCGAAGAAGAAGTGTTAGCAGAGCAAGAACAAATCAAATTTGAATTTGGGAAGAAAATGAAGAAGGCAAAGAAGGTTGAAAGTCCATGGAAGAAAAGTCAGTATTTTTTGAGTTAGAATACTGGATGTTTCACCATGTTAGGCATTATATTGATTTCATGCATGTCGAGAAAAATGTAGGTGATAGTCTGATTGGCATATTACTAAATATGTGTCATAAGACAAAAGATAGTGCAGCAGCCCGTCGTGATATGATGGAAATGGGCGTTAGATCTGATTTGGCTCCCCAAGTAGGAGTAAAGAAAACCCATTTGCCTCCTTCTCTCATTACTTTATCAAAGGCAGAAAAAAAGACATTATTTTCATCATTAATGTCGATGAAACTTCCATACGGACATGCATCGAACATCAAAAATTATGTTTACATGCCTGATTTGAATATTTACGGGCTGAAGTCACATGATTTCCACGTCCTTCTCCAACAATTACTCCCAGTTGCAATATACTCCGTTCTTCCGAAGCATGTTAGGGTCACAATTATTAGATTGTGTTTCTTATTTAATGCTTTATGCAACAAAGTAGTAGACGTGTTAAAACTGGATAAGCTGCAGTCAGATGTCATACTGACCTTGTGCGATCTAGAAAAGGTTTTCCATGTGTCATTTTTTGATGTAATGGTACATATAGTAGTCCGCTTGGTTCAGGAACTACGCTTATGTGGACCAGTATTTAATAGGTTTGAACGGTTTAATAAAGTACTAAAGGGTTATGTTCGAAACCTTTATTATCCCGAAGGTTGTATGGCAGAGAGTTACCTTTGAGAAGAGTCCGTAGAATTTTGCCCCGAGTTTCTTAGTCATAATTACTCCACTGCCGGTCTTCCAAAGGACCAAGATAATAAGATATTTGGTCCATTATCCGTTGTGATAATAAAATCAGTAGAAGAGAAGGAGCAAGATGAAGCACATCTACATGTCCTTCTAAACAACGTTGAAGTGTTTCCATACATTATGTGAGTTTATTCACTTTGTTGTTTTCAATTCCTTATTATCCAGTAGTTAGTCTTCTAATGTGTTTTTAATATATCATTCCATATGCATTTTTCAGGATGCATAAGGAATATCTTGAAGAAATTCACTGAGGGAAAAGGAAAAGCTTACATTGGCTCATGAGAGAGCACAATCGGCTCTTTGCTGATTGGTTTCAAAACAAAGTCAGTGTTGTATTAGGTTCTTTGATCTGTAGTGTAATGACGACTATTAGCTATTTAGGATTTAAAATTTCTTATCATATTTGTAGGTGAATGATGAACTAAGGGAGAACAACAAAGGTGTTTCAGAAATGATAAGATGGCTATCTGCCAAGTCATCATTTTCAGTACTAACTTATCAAGTTTATCTAGTGAACGGAGTGCGATATTTTACAAAGGAACAAGATGACATACGCATTGTTCAAACAGCGGGGTGTCTGTCATTGTTAAAGCGGTCCAGGTGTCTAGTGCCAAGGACTTGAACCCTGTAGAAAGTAATTTTACATTTTACGGTATCATACTAGAGATATGGGAATTAGACTATCATACATTCAAGACTCCCTTGTTCATGTGTAAATGGGCAAGTAATGATAAGGAATAAGGGTTGATGATCTTGGGTTCACACTTATGGATTTTAGTCAACAAAGTCACAAAAAAAGATAAATATATTTTTTGTTGACCAAGTCAAGCAAGTGTTTTACCTTGAAGATCCCGTTGATGCTACCTGGTCTGTTGTACTGTCCTCCACAACTCGAGACTACCATGAATTGTATAATGAAGATGACTTAGGAGACACGACCATGGAACATCCCCATTCTGCACTGAAATCCCCGTAACTGATGTCACTACTGATGATGTCGCTCATACTGCTAGACCTAATGTTGAGGGAATTTGGATTAAAAATGATGCTACTAAAACCCCTGCATCTAATATCGTTACTGACTGATGATGTAGCTTTATGTATTATGTAGTCTTTTATTATTGGTCAAATAATTTTATTATTGTGTGTAAAATATATATCTTATTGGGAATTTCGATGACTGAATGAACCATATATATTTGCCTTTAATTATGTTATAATGTGTAAAATACATTATTTAATTGTTCTTTTTTTCTTTTGTTTTGCAGTGTTATAATCATATAAATAATTCTTCCATAATTACGGATTGATGGCATTGTTTTTCTTTAATTGTTTTGCATTGTTTAATTGTACTTGTATAAAATGCTACATTCAGTAAATATAAATGGAGCAAAACTTATGTTCAATTTTATTATAATTATTTTCTTTAATTGTAATGACTGATTGCATTATTTTTTTCTTTAATTGTAATTATGCTTGTATTGATGCCTTTATGTTCAATTTTATTCAGACTAAGGAAGCAAAATGGTAAATAAGCAAAAAGTCAAGAAAGTATTTTTCGAAGAAAGTCACGAGAAGAATAACTCTGAAAAGGTTGAGGATGAGATGGTTCCTGATGTCAAAACTACAGAGACTTGTAATGATAAGTTGGTTCAAGTCCCTCCAAAACATCAAACTCAAAGTAGTGGTGAAGAAAAAATAACCACTTCTAAATCTACAAAAAAGAGGCTAGGAGGTGCGCTTGGTGTTTCAGCTCTTCACAAAGTAGTGGTGAAGAAAGTTCGGGGAAACAAATTTAAAGTTAGATACAATGAATTTGGAGTTCCCATCAAAAATACCAGGCCTACTTTACAATCTTACATAGGAATGCTCGCAAGGACAATGATTTCAATCCACACTGAAAACTGGCCAAAAGTGGATTGTGATTTAAAAGCAAAATTACGGGATGATGTCCAGGTAAATTATATCCCTTGTTGACTTCTTCATTTTATTTAAATATGATTGTAAATTATGTGGCTTGTTTATATTGTGTGCTTTAATACGCTGCTCTTTAGGACATATTCAAAATTGCCTCAGAAAGTGAGAAGTTTGTGCTACAGTCGGCAGGTGAAAAATGAAGGCAGACTAAAGCTCATTTAACTGCAAAATATGTGATGCCATTTATTGAAAAAAAGACGAAATTGATGAAGCCTCCGAAGAATTATGCCTTTGTTGGCAAAGAACCTTGGAAGAAATTTGTTGCAGAGAGGACGAGCCCCAAATGGCTGGTATGAATATATTCTACTAATATAATATACAGGATTGCCATTTTACTTGCTAAATGATTAAATAAATTTTTGTTAAATAATATTTATTAATTTTATAATTTGTTTTGGTGCAGGAACAGCGTAAGTTATAGAGCAATAGAGTGGGTAAACGGAAAAATCATCAACGCTTGTCAAGGAAGGGGTATATTGGTTTGCGAGAAGAAGAAGTAAGAACCTATATCTATGTGGCTTTGCAATTCTATGTTTTAAGGGAGTTCAAACATTTTTCCCTTTTTTAACAGATGTCAAAGCAGTACAAGGTATTATACAAACATGTCGCAGTCTTCGTAAAAGCCATTGGGGAGTCAATACTGATTTCGTATGATTCTGACGTGTTTGGAACTGAGAAAACAATTTATTTCTTTCATGAAAATGTGAAAGCTTTGTTAGAGTGCGATATGATTGGCCAAGCTGCAATATCATCTTATATGGCGTAAGTTACTTTTTTTATTTTTATATATACAATATTCATATTTTATACAGATATTATAAGTAATGTAATTCACTCCCTGGTAGGCTCTTGCAAAGACTGATTAAGATTGAGAGGAAGAATGATGATGTGGTCTTATATGGATTTTTCGAACCAGGAGCTACATTTACGTTGAACAATTCTTTTGATTCTTATTTTGTTAATCGGTTGAAAGAGAGTAGTCCCTATCGCATGTACTTCATGCCACATAATCATAAGTAAGTATTTTTAATTTAGACATGCTTTTACAAATTAGTATATTTAGGTAGTTCTTTTTAAAATTTCTAACTTGTATTTTTCTTTTTTCATTATTATAAACATGGTTATCACTGAATTTTGGTTGTAGTTTGGGATGGCGACATTTATATTATGAACCCTCTGCCACATCCAACACATTTTGACGAGTTGGAAAATTATTAACAGAGTAATATATTTCTATTTACTATATATGTATATAGTAAATATTCCCCCTTTCGAAAAATAATCATGTAGCGATGAAATCCTACAATTCTCAAACTGGAACGGGAAATAAAGCTCCTCAGATAAAGAATCTTCTTGTAAGTTTTTTGTATTTTAAATTTTTTTATCAGTTTGTAATTTTAAGTAATTTCTAGAGTTAACTTATATTTATATTGTAACAGGGATCTCCCAAACAACCAGGAGGGGATGAATGTGGTTATGTTATAATGCGATACATAGAAATATATCATTGCTGATAATGAACTATCTTTTACTACCAAGGTATATATGCAAATCATTTATGATATATAGCATGTAGAAATTGTTTGTGCAGTTTTTTGAAACAGATGAAATATGAGTGTTGTTTCTGTAGATATTTTATATAATTTAAAATATATTGCATGGATGGAGTTAGTGGTTGTGATTTCCATATGGATCTTGTTTCTATTATTATAGTAGTGATAGATAACTATTAGCTGATGGAGGTATGGCTGGATGACAGTATGGATGGGACTTATCCTAAATTCCTATGTATGAAACCTTGAAAACTGAGGGTACGGTTTGGGATTGACGAAGAAAATTACTGTTAAATATAGTAAAGGTCATGTTCTTATATGCTGTCAGTATTCAGTTATATTTATACATAATTTAAGATTCTGGATAAGTTATATATGTTATATATTGGTTCTGTTTATATTTAACTATACATATGGTAATTCTGGTTAATAATATTCTGGTTGTTATCATTATGATTTATAAATAGTTAGCATGGACTAAAATAAATGCATCAAACTATTTAAGAGCAAATGAGAAATGCATACCTGTTGAGAGCGAGCAAACTTTGAATATAAAGCCTATGTCAGTAATGTTAATTTTTACTTGTGTTATTTAGTGGGGAGCCAAAACTCGAAAGTACTCCACAAGGCAGGAGCTGGATGAGGTGGGGTTGGAGGTGCTTGAATTTATCCAAGACAAGATGTTAAACCTGCTGTCTGATTAAGGGTTTTAAATTGCTAAGTATCTATATATAGCTTTCCTCTGAACTAAGTGATCTTGATGTTGTGTTTTGCTGGTGGTTGGTGGTTATCCGAGGTTTGGTGAAAATTACATCCATCAGTCTGATTTATGTATGGAATTGTCGAAATTTGACAATATTGGTACATATTAACTAGTAAAATATATTTAGAATGTTGGATGTAATAACTAGCGAATTTGGGTTTTATTATTTTTGGTTAGGATGTTTATTTTAGACTTGGAGTGTATGTCCAAATTGAGCTTGTTGAATTGAATGTTAAGAAAGTTGGTATTAATGTAGCTTTATGTTTCTGTTGGAAGTTTTTTATTGGGATGTTGCATTGTTTGGAATTTTTCTGGTTGTAAATGCAATTGGTTCCCTGTGCTATAAATAGTACCAGGATGGTATGCAATTTACAGTACATTAACATCACAATGATAAATGTACAACAAGATTTAACATCATTTTTGAAAAGTAAACCCATGTCTTATCCAGCGTTTCACATCGCTGTGTTAAACTAACCGATGTCTGATCCAGCATTTTACATCGGTTGTTTAAACTAACCGATGTCTGATCCCACATTTCACATCAGTCATTTAAACTAACCGATGTCTGATCTAGCATTCACATCGGTTTGTTCGAAAGAATTTTAATAAATGGCTTTTAGAGCTTGTAGGTTTCATGTTTTAATGGATAAATACCTCATAATATACTCATATTCACCTAAAAATAATGTAATATAAGCTGAAATTTGTTGCAAAGACATCACATTTAATCTTAAAACTGATGTATAGCAGTGTAATAGACATCGACTATTAACCAATGTCAAAGGCTGATGACATTTAACATCACACGCGAAGACATCGTTTCAGATTTATGTTAACATCGGTTCTGAACCAATGTCTGATGCCATATTTGTAGTAGTGAATTTATACTCAATATTGATTCCTGAAATCCAAATATTATATATAACACGAAAAGAAAATGAAACTGCCATAAAAGTATAAGAAATGTTTGTATACACAAAAATACACAAAATATATGTGAACCAAGATAAAATATCAACATATATATCTAAATATATATATAGTCCTCCTTCAATACAAACTAAATTAAAATATACATTGAAAATCTCTGTAAATCACTAATTTACATACTCAAAATCACTAAATATAACAGTAAATAATATGTTAATAATTTAGTGGATATCACTAAATTACATAATACTGATCAATAAATGAGTGGTGCCATCGTCAAAAATATATAAGTGGATTATTATATAATTACTAATTATACATATATCAATTAGTAATAGGTCATTGTATAGTTTGTATATATATTGGTTTGTATTGGATCACTAGATTCTAAAATATATATATATATGTAATTTTTTTAAAAAAATAACAATTAATTGTATCATATATAATATATTGATATCGTATAACTCTATGTTTGACCATATACTAACCCAAATATATACGTCATATGACACCGAGTATGTTCATATTCCTTCATTTGATGTTCTTACACCGAAAATATAAAATAATTTCGAATATTTGTATCATTTCCATAATTTTAATAAACTCAAATTTAGTGTTTTTTATACAAAAAAACAAAAAATATATAAATTAGAAAATGGTTTTAAGTACTCTCGTACCAAATCAAAATTAAAAATCTATACTATCTATACTATACTATAATAACTGGAATGAAGTATAATTTGGTTCAACGGTTATTCCTTAATTTTAGTTATTAAAAAAGTAAAAAATAGTGTTATATATTCGCTAAACTACTAAATTGTTAAAATACTAGACTTAGACTACTTATACTACTAAACTATGATCACAAATTATCGTATTATTAAAAAATAAATAAATTGTGGTATGTATCCGCTAAACTACTAAATTCTTAAACTAGTGGACATAATCTACTTATCCTACTAAACTACGATCACATGTTATCCTATAATTTTTATTATTAATTTATAATTATTATATAATTATAAAAATATTTTATAATTATAATATGAAGGGATAAATAAAAAATTTAAATAATAACGGGAACCCTGCATTGCATGGGATTTAAGCTAGTATATAGAATATAATAACTGGAATGGGGTATATTTTAGTTCACAGTTATCCCCTTATATTGGTTATTAAAAATAAAAATAAGTAGTGTTATACACGTGCTAAACTACTAAATTGCTAAGTTATTAGATATAGTCTCCTTATCCCGCTGAACTACAACCAAAACTTATCCTACAAAACTACGATCACAGCTCTTTCCTAATTCTTTTATTATTTTTATTATAAATCTATAATTAATATATATTTATATAAATATATTAAATATAATATATGATTGGATAAATAAAATTTAGAATTTATTTAAATATTAACTTAAATGTGCATTGCACCGAATTTAATCTAGTCTACTATAATAACTGGAATGACGTATAATTTGGTTCAAAACTTATTCCCTCATTTTGTTTATTAAAAATTATAAATAGTGTTATATATCTTCTAAAATACTAAATTATTACACTACTAGACATAATCTATTTATCCTACTAAACTATGACTCCATGTTTATACAATAATTTTAATTTTAACTTTATAATTATTATATATTTATATAAATATTTTAAAATTATAATATGACCGAATTAAAAAAAATATTAACGAAATCCTGGATTTAAACTAGTATCATAAAATAATATTTTAGGTTCAACAAATTTACATAGACAAAAAACAGCATAATAAAATTAATAAATTTATCAAGCCCGACCCGTTACCTGAATAGTTATAATCTCAAAAAACCAACACCCCTAAATCCTATTATGAGGCTTCTTAAAGTCAAATTGAGTAGAAATGAGCTTGTCAAAACACAAGTACTTTCCCGAACAGCTTATGTCGGAAATACTCAAAAGACTTCCGGTTAAGGATGTTTTACCTTGTGGAGCTGTCCAAAATCATGGTATTCTCTTGTAAGAACTCCTATGTTTATCTCTCTCCACTCTAATTATCAAAAACTCACATCCCATATAAACCCTAAATATCTACTTTTCCATAATTTTGATACCCATGAATAAACAGTACGTTTCGATGATCCACAATGTGAAGAATATTGCAATCATGCATTTGACTTAGGATCAGCTAGTGCCTGGTATGCACAATCAATTGGTTTAATTTGTCTGTCTTTAATGTTTGATTCGGAACATCATTATAATCCCAACATTGCTCTCTTGAATCCTCTAGCTCATAAATTTAAGATGCTCCTTCACTCGCCCCTTTCGATATTTACATTTCTCGAGACAGAGTGGAAGGCTTTAGCTTTTGGGTTTTTACCGGAAGTTAACGATTATGTTGTGGTACATATTGTCAAACCTAAATCGACTGATGCACCTTACTTTGATCCATACTCACCTAATGACTCTTACGAACATGCCCTGCACAGAGTAGAGATTGGGTTTATAGTCTTAACTCTAATTCTTGGAAGAAAATATGCCAAGTTAAAGTTTTTTGTTGATTTTATGAGTACTAATAGATCTGTATTTGTTAATGGAACTGCATTTTGGGTAGGGTTTAACACCGACGTTTCATATCAATTAGTTATGTACTTTGATACCAAAACAAATATACTGGGAAAAATCAAGGTGCCTAACTGGATTGCACTTCACGAACGTCAGCTTTGTAATCCTCTTATTCTTCGATTTGGTCAATCGATTGCTTACTTTGTTGAGGTTGAGGATTTCGATGCAGAAGAGGATGATGAGGATTATAAATCTCCTCATCTGGATATTTGGGTATTGAAAGATGATATGATAGATGAGTTTTCTTGGGAGAAAAAGATGAGTGTGAGTATAAGTGAAGATGTTTCGGCTCAAGTCTTGGGTGTAAGGAACAACGGTGATCCAATACTTGGAAAATCAAACAGTTTGATTATATATAATCTTGACACCCATGAACCAAATGATTTTGTTGATCATTTGACTCCCTATTCCTTGTTGGAATTAACCTAAACGTTTTATTTGTTTTATTTTTTAAATTAATCAGCTGGTCACTAGTATTAGTATTGCAGTAAAAGTAGGACTCCAGAGTTGTTAGGATGTGTAGTCAGGAAAATAAGTCGTGGAGAAAACTAAGGTGTTTGGCCCTAGTTTGTATCTATCAGTTTAGGCTCAGTAGTTTTAGATAAATTTGCTTCAGTTGCATTTGTTTTAGTTAACTCTCTCAGATTGTAAAACTCATCATTTATCAATATAGCTGCTTTCATTTCTGTTTAACAGTATTGTTCTTGTCTATATTCTACACCTGATATCAGAGCTTCACTCGATCGCAAGCCACACTTCAAGCAAATGGAGATCAACAAGGGAAAAGAAAGTTCTTTTGGTTTAAGCTACCCAATTCTAACTAAGACAAATTACACAACATGGGCTATGAAAATGTGTGTGTTCATGCAGGCCCATGGTGTATGGGATGCGGTTGAACCCAAAGACACAAATGCTGCAATTGAAGACAAGATGGATTAGCGAGCTTTGGCTATTATATATCAGGGGATAGGTGAAGATCTGTTAATGTCAATAGCTGACAAAACGACCTCAAAGACAGCTTGGGAGGCAATACAAACGGTTCACCTTGGAGTAGACAAAGTTAAAAAGGCGAAAGCTCAAACTCTTAAGGCTGAATTTGAGTCTCTTGTCATGAAAGATACATAACAACTAGATGATTTATGCATGAAGATGAATAGCCTGGTGACCAACATCCGGATGTTAGGAGGGAAGTTTGAGGAGATATATGTCATCAAAAAGCTCTTGAGAGCAGTACCTGTGAAGTTTCTTCAAATTGCATCAGCGATTGAGCAAATTGGAGATTTGGAGAAAATGTCCGTAGAAGAAGTTGTGGGATCCCTCAAGGCACACGAGGAGAGAATACGCGGACAGAATGAAGTGAATAACGGCCAGCTCATGCTTGCTGAAGAGGAGTGGTCACGACGTGAAGGCACTGAGATCAAACTGTTGTTTACACGGGACGAATGGTTGAAGCGAGCTAACAAAGGAGGAAATGGGGGCAATGGAGATTACCGTAAGGACGGTCGAATGTTTCATGACAGGAGCAAAGTCAAATGTTTTAACTGCCATAATCATGGACATTTCGCTTCAGAATGCCTTAAGCCAAGGAGAGACAGAGAACAACGAGCTGAGCCAAATCTGACTCAAAGCACTAATGATGAGCCCGCATTGCTTGTGGCTGAATTCGACAAGATCGACAACAACAGAGGCACTAAACTTAATATGGAGGAGGACAACACGTGGTATCTAGACAATGGTGCCAGCAGTCACATGACTGGGCATCGTGGAAAGTTCAAAGATTTAGACGAAACTGTTATGGGTCAAGTGAAGTTCGGTGACGGATCTATGGTACACATAAAAGGAAGAGGAAGTGTGAAGCTTGTGTGTAAAAATGGTGAAGAACGTGAACTGAAAGACTTATACTATATACCAACCCTCAGAAATAACATAATTAGCCTGGGTCAGTTATCCGAGGAAGGTAATCGAGTTGTTCTTGATGGAAACATGTTGTGGGTATACACCGCAGATGGGAAACTCTTAATCAAGGTACAAAGAGGTACGAACAGATTGTACAAGCTATGTGTCAAGGGAGTTCGAGGTGACTGTTTACTATCAAAGGTGGAAGAGGAGACACGACTTTGGCATCTACGCCTTGGTCACGTCAACTTTCCAGCGATGCAACTTATGTCCCGGAAACAAATGGTTTATGGCCTACCCAAGGTGATGCAACCAGCAGGAGCATGTAGTGGCTGCCTCATGTCGAAACAATCTTGTAAGCCATTCCCTTCTCACTCTATTTTTTCTGCGAAGCGTGTTTAAGAATTAATACATGGAGATTTATGTGGCCCTATCACTCCCATAACACCAGCGTGGAATAAATATTTTATGTTGCTAGTTGATGATTTTACTAGAATGATGTGGGTTAACATGCTTAAAGCAAAATCTGAAGCACTGACAGCTTTCAAGTGTTTTAAAGCTCTAGTTGAGAATGGTGTTACACCAGGAATTCGAGTATTACGGACTGACAACGGAGGAGAGTTCTGCTCAACAGAGTTCAATAAATTTTGTGAAGAGATGGGCATTTTGAGACAGCACACAGCATCATATTCTCCGCAACAGAACGGGGGTGGTCGAAAGGCGTAATAGAACAGTGGTAGCTATGGGCAGGAGTATGCTAAAAGAGCGGAATGTTCCATCTGAAATGTGGGGAGAAGCAATTAGACACGCAGTTTATGTACTCAACAAATTGCCTACTCGAGACCTCTCAGAAATCACGCCTCACGAGGCCTGGTATGGTGAAAAACCTCATGTTAATCAACTTCGTGTTTGGGTGCGTAGCTTACATGAAAATTCCAAATGTCTATGTTAAAAAGTTGGACGACAGAAGCAAACGAGTTGTGTACTTAGGTGGAGAACCGGGCACGAAGGCCCATCGGCTGTATGACCCAACCACAGGAGTTATACATGTCAGTCGGGATGTCTGTTTTGAAGAAGAGAAAAGCTGGTCCTGGAATCATAGTGAATCGACAAGTTCCGAAGTAGGAAAGTTCATAGTTGTGAGAATAGAAGATATTGAACCTGAGCTTAAAACCGCAGACAGTGATGACACCATTGTGACCACACCGCAATCAAGCAGTCGTACCTCGAGTCAAAGTCAGACTGCAACTCCTCAAACTCAGGCATTTGTCATTCAGAGTATTGAATCTAGATCTGAAACAAACGAAGGAAGTATCTCAGCTACCTCGAGCGAAAGCAGTGCACCTCTGAGGTTCAGAAATCTGAATGATATTTATGCTCAAGATGAAGACTTAGAGTTAACAGAGGAATTGCTCTTGTTGAGCATCGATGAACCTGTGTTATATGAGCAGGCTGCTAAGAGTCAAATCTGGAAGGACGCAATGAAAGTTGAACTTGATGCTATCGAGAAAAACCAGACCTGGGTTCTTACAGACCTGCCTAAGGGACATAAAGCCATCGATTTAAAGTGGGTTTTCAAGGCTAAGAAGGATACTAATGGCGAGGTTGTCAAACACAAAGCTTGGTTAGTGACAAAGGGTTATGTTCAGAAACATAGGATAGATTATGAGGAGGTTTTCGTCCCGGTTACACGGCTTGAAATAGTAAGACTTTTACTAGCTCTTGCGGTAAAAAATTCTTGGGAAGTACACCATCTTGATGTAAAATCAGCTTTTCTCAACGGAGAATTGCAGGAAGAGGTGTATGTCGCACAGCCTAAAGGGTATGTTAAAAGAGGACAAGAGTCAAAGGTGTACAGGTTGCTAAAGGCCCTTTATAGTTACGTTAGGCACCGAGGGCCTGGTATGCTCAGCTCAATAAATGTCTTCACAAGTTGGGGTTTATTAAATGTCCGTTTGAGCACGCTGTTTACACCAGGAGAGATGGAACCGAGTCACTGGTCATTGGTGTCTACGTTGATGATCTTTTGATCACCGGCACCAGTACTTCACACATAATCAACTTCAAGGAGCAAATGGGCAGGGAATTTGAGATGTCTGATTTGGGACGGCTCACTTATTATCTTGGTCTGGAAGTCGAGCAAGGCCAGGGGTTTATTGAACTAAAATAAATGGTTTACGCTAAGAAAATTCTGGAAAAGGCGGGTATGAGTGATTGTAATCCCGTCAGATATCCAATGGAACCAAAACTGCTGCTGCACAAAGATGAAAATGGTGAACCTATGAACCCGAAAGAATTTAAATCCATAATTGGAGGTTTGCGCTACCTAGTGCACACCAGGCCTGATATCGCCTATATAATAGGAGTGGCCAGTCGGTTCATGGAACACCCAACTATGTTACATCTCTCTGCAGCTAAGAGAGTATTGCGTTATGTACGAGGAACCTTGGATTTTGGAATACTGGACAAGGCTGGAAAAGGTAACTATTTGCTGGCAGGTTATTCAGATAGCGACTTGGCAGGATGTGTGGACGATCGTAAGAGCACCGGTGGAGTGGCGTTTTACTTGGATGACAGTCTTATAACTTGGATTTCTCAGAAACAAAAATGTGTTGCATTATCGTTGTGTGAAGCAGAATTTATGGCAGCCACAATAGCTGATTTCAAGGGATATGGCTGCAACGAGTTCTTAGTTACATTTCAGATGTTGAGCCCGTGCCTGTTATGTTATATATTGATAATCGTTCTGCTGTTGATCTCGCGAAGAATCCGGTCTTCTATGGTAGGAGCAAGCACATAGACATTCGCTATCATTTTATATGAGAATGCATGGAACAAGGTCTGATCAAAATTAAATATGTCAGCACAAATGAGCAGCGTGCACACATTCTCACTAAAGCACTGTCCGTAGCAAAGTTTGAGAAAATGAGGAACATGGGTGTTAAGCAGCTCAAGTCAGTTTAGATTAAGGGGGTGTATGTTGGAATTAATCTAAACGTTTTATTTATTTTATTATTTAAATAAATCAGCTGGTCACTAGTATTAGTATTACAGTAAGAGTAGGACTCTAGAGTTGTTAGGATGTGTCGTCAGGAGAATAAGTCGTGGAGAAAACTAAGGTGTTTAGCCCTGGTTTGTATCTATCAGTTTAGGCTCAGTAGTTTTAGATAAATTTGCTTCAGTTGCATTTGTTTTAGTTAACTCTCTCAGATTGTAAAACTCACCAGTTATCAATATAGCTGCTTTCATTTCTGTTTAACAGTATTGTTCTTGTCAATATTCTACATTCCTATGATGAGGATGCACCATTCTTTTTCATCAGTCCTTTTGTGGAGACTCTGTGTTTGCTTGATATTGATCGACATGATTGAACAAAATGTTTTGGAAGCCTTGTAATTGCAATGAGAACTTGGTAGAGTTCTTCAGCTAGCTCTCCATTTGATATGTGCTTCAAAAGTAGATTATGAACATGGGAAGATTTCAAGCAAACAATTCTTTGTATTTGACGGATTCTGATTTTGGTTCATCAAGTCTATGATTGTACGTTGAGAGTTTTCTTGATTTTGCTTTATAGTGTGTTATGTTCCTAAGATTATTTTTTTGCTAATATTATCTGATAATTCATCTAGGTTTTTGTACTTGAAAAATATGTATTGTTTTTTCATTTGTTTATTTTATCTTTTTGTTTTGCTTGGAAGTAATATAGTATGTGTTTATATTGTCTATATGCAGGATGTTAGGTTTATGTTACTGAGAAATATACATGTGAACCAAAATGGTGTGTTTTTTAGAGTACTTGGATTAGAGAACATGGTAATCTTCTAATGTGATGTGCAAATAATTTGTTTATGTTTTGCTTGATCGTTTCTATTTGCAATCCACTTCCTTTTCTTTACCTTCTAATTTGTATCCTTCAACTTAATTAGTTTTCTGATTCTTTGTGTTGAATGTCCAATTCTCATAGGAGTTGCATCTTTGCATTTAGTAAGATCCTGAGTAGCTGCTATTAAATGTTCAGGTCCTTGTCAACTGCAATACATTAGGCCAGTATCTAGTTTGAAACTACACAGTTTAGATGTCCTCTTGATGGTTCCGACTATAAGTATCTTTGCATTTTTGTATGTCTTGTATGTCGTAATTTTTCCAGTTATATGTTTGTAAGTTTTTTTAGCCGTCAATGACAAGCGGAAAGGAATTGCAAGGACAATGACAGACTTAAATTTCCTGTTGAACCTACCCAAAAATTCTCATGATCTTTTACTAGGGTAGCTAGCATTTGTTATTGCATTTTCGCTTTCATTGATATTCTTGATGCAAAATCCGGCAATTCTAAAAGCAATTCTGATTTAGCCCTGATTTAGCCAGGTTTATCATCTCTTATAAGTTACTTAAAAGTTAAAAAATACATATAATTTTTTTAACTTGTAAGGCATCCCAGATGGGGAATCTTACCTGTTGTTTGTTATCTTCCCTGCTATGTATCAGATTACAGGTCTTATTGCTAAACCTTATATCATTGCCAAAGTTAAATGGATATAGAAAGAGATAGTTCTGCTGCCCATACACTCATGGTGGTTAATGAAGTTTTTTTTTTAGTGGGAAAACTTCAATTTAAATGAATTAGCAAAGATGATTGATTAAAACTCTCTCTCTCCAATTACAAAAGATAAATCATTTAAAATAAAATTCTTATTTTTATCTTTTCTTATTTTACAATAGACGAAAGGCCTTCTTTTTTGGAGTTTGTGAATATTGTTGGTTAATAGTGTAACCATTTTTTATACGTTTCTCCTACCATCTAAGAATAAATTTATATGAAATAAATATTTTATATATAACTTAGAAGCCACTATTAATATTCTTTCTTAAATACTTCTCAGATGCGAAAATTCAAAACTTTTATATAATATCCTTTCGTAAATGAATCATACATGAGTTATAATTTGAAACTGATTTAATAGCTATAATGAATACTAAAACTTGATTGAATTGTCGATTCAAATTTCTTTCATAAAAAAATCACGATTTTCAAGGAAAATATGACATTTGAAAGTTACAATAGTTACAAAAAAAATTACATTTATGATGCTTTAGAACAATATAACTCTAACACTAAAAAAAACTCAAATTTTATGACTCCAAAGGGAAACTCAGAAATAGAAAAAATTAAACCCTAATTGGAGTAGCTTGCTTCAGGTCTTCTGATTGAGTGTCTGAAGATGAGACTGTTGAAGCAGAACAAGATGCCATCTTCAAAAGACTTCATGTTGAGTATGTCTAAAATCATGGTAATATCTCTCAAAGACTGCTATGTTTGCTAATAGGGTACCTATTTATTAGTTGAATGTTTTGATGATAAACAATGTCAAGAGGACTGTACACTATATTCACTTGACTTCAATAATCATGCATGTATAAATTATCGAGTGGTCTGGTTTGTGTGTCTTCGGTGTTATATTGAAAACCTGAATACTATTCCCCTATTTACCTATGAAGTTTGGTTGGGAGCTAGGAAGCATGAGTGCGGGTGCGGGGGTGCGTGATACGGGTATATGGGAATTCAGAAAATCTAAAAAGATGGGGATTCGATCGGGTACGTGATATATTTTTCAGGAGTTTCAGTCAAATTAAACTAAATAATGAAATATATAAATTCATTATGAGTTCATTATCATTAAATATATATATTATTATTACTCGATAATCCAATTGACGCATTTTAGCATAGTTAATTGATTAAATTTTCAAGTAACTGTATTATCTTCAAAAGACTTCATGTTAAGTATGGTAATATCTCTCAAAGACTGCTATGTTTGCTAATATGATAAACAATGTCATTATATGTGCATCAACGGGGGAAGATGCCATCCTACGACTTCCCTGAAAGAATCTTGTCTGAAAACTTCAAAAGACTTTCTGTTAAGGTATGTCTAAAATCTGTTGGTTTTAATCTAAACTTATTCTTTGTTTTAATTGTTTTAATACATGGAGACCTCTGAGACTTGGTCTGCAACATTCACGAGAGTTTTTAGGCATAGTTGAATAAGTCTGGGTAGTGGAGATAGTGTAGGAAACATCTGTTATTGGTTCCTAGTTTGTAGGTCTTTCATTCTTGTATTTATTTGATTTCTCTCACAGCTAATAAACTATCAACTTCACTTGTTTGTTTTTACTCCGTTTAAAAGTTATCATCTACATTTATACACATACTTATATATATATTAAGATCTTTCTGGTGGTGTTCTATATTGTGGTATCAGAGCCTGAAGTCTACAGCGGATGCCCAAGTAAATGCCCAGAGAAATAAAGATGGAGATGAACAAAATCAAAGAGGGAGGAGTTGGTCTGAACTACCCAATGCTGGCACGGGGCAATTATACAGCTTGGGCGATAAAGATGAGAGTGTTTATGCAAGTGGGATGCGGTGGCACCCAAGGATCCAAAAGGGAACGTGGAGGAACGGATGGACAAGCTCGCACTGGCAGCAATCTATCAGGGGATCCCTGAAGACATGCTTTTGTCCCTCGCAGAGAAAACTGCGGCCAAGGATGCATGGTCAGCCATACAATTTATGTCTCTAAGGGCTGATCGTGTTAAAAAGGCTAAGGTCCAAACTCTAAAATCTGAGTTTGAATCCTTAAAAATGAAGGAGATAGAATACCTTGACGATTTTTGTATAAAACTAAATGGCTTGGTAGCAAACATTCGAGCTTTGGGTGAAGTAATTGAAGAAAGTTATTTGGTGAAAAAATTACTAAGAGATGTACCTTCAAAGTTTCTGCAGATAGCATCCACAATCGAGCAATTTGGTGACTTGGAGAGTATGTCAATCGAGGAGGTTGTTGGGTCTTTGAAGGCTCACTAGGAAAGGCTAAGAGGCCAAAGTGAATCCAGTGGGGGACAAGTGCTTCTCACTGAGGACGAATGGTTAAAAAGGGAAAAGGAGGAAGGACAACTACTCTTCACCGAGGAAGAATGGTTGAGGAGATCTAACGCAAGATGAAAGAATTCTGGAAGTGAAAGTCAATTAAATGAAGGAAGTCGGGGACCTCGAGATAGAAGCAAAGTACGGTGCTTTAATTGTCTCTCATTTGGTCACTACGCAGCAGAGTGCAGAAAACCCAGGCGTCAAAGAGAGCATCGAGCTGAAGTAAATATGGCACAGACTCAAGATGAAGAAACAGGTTTGTTAATGCTAAAGTACGAGAAGAACAAACTGATGTTGAGTGAGAAAGGTGTGACACCAAAACTGGTTCCAGACGCTGTAAGCAAAAAAGTGAATCGAATGTATGGTATTTGGACAATGGGGCGAGTAACCACGTGACTAAACAACGTTCAAAGTTCACTAATCTAAACGAGGAGGTAACATGTCAAGTTCGTCTTGGAGATGGTTCAACCGTAAATATCAAGGGAAAATGAATAGTTACGTTCAGATGTAAGAATGGTGAAGAATGACAATTTCACGAGGTATATTACATTCCAAACCTATGTAATAACATTTTGAGTCTTGGTCAGTTATCTGGAAATCGAAATCGAGTTGTCTTAAATGGAGTTTTTCTGTGGGTTTATGATGAAAATGAAAAACTTCTTATGAAAGTAAAACGGTCAGGAAATAGATTGTATAAGATTATCATTGAGAGTATTGAGCCTACATGTTTGCTATCAAAAACGGATGAGTTGTCTTGGCTGTGGCATGAATGCATTGGCCACCTAAATTTTCATGCTCTGAGTCTAATGTCCAATAATAACATGGTTATTGGTTTTCCAACGATTGTGCAACCCAAGAAGCTGTGCACGGGCTGTCTCATGTCTAAACAAACTGGGAAGGCTTTTCCTGCAAAGTCAGACTACAAAGCACAGCTAGCCTTAGAGCTGGTCTATGGTGATCTGTGTGGGCCAATATCACCGGAAACTTCAAGTGGAAATAGGTATTTTTTCCTCTTAGTAGATGACTTTAGCAGGGCAATATTGGTGTATATGCTAAGAACTAAAGATGAGGCTCTTAATGCTTTCAAGAAATTCAAGGCCCTGGTTGAAAATAGCCCAGATAGGAAGATAAAATGTCTTCGTACAGATAGAGGGGGTGAATTCTGTTTAAACGACTTCAAGTCATACTGCGAGTAAGTTGGGATCAGTTGTCAATATACTACACCATATACGCCACATCAAAACGTCGTCGTTGAAAGACGTAACCGCACTGTTGTTGCCTTGACCAGAAGTTTCTTAAAGACCATGAAACTACCATCATTCATGTGAGGGGAAGCTGTTCGACATTCTATATATATTTTAAACCGTCCACCTACCCGTGCCCTGTCAGAAAGAACCCCATATGAGGCCTGGACTGGAGTTAAACTGAATCTGGAACATGTTCGAGTTTTTGGTTGTGTCACACATATGAAAATTCCTACTGGGCAGCTGAAGAAACTGGATGACCGCAGCAAAGCAGTGATAAATTTGGGCAGAGAAGCTAGAACTAAGGCCTATCGCTTATATGATCCTGTGTCCAAGCAAGTGCGCGTTAATCGTGACGTGGTTTTTGAAGTGAAGAAAATGTGGTCGTGGGATCAGCTTGAAGAAGGACACCAAACACAGCAGAATTATTTTATGATTTTTAGTTATGAGTCTGAGGACCCCAACAGAAATGAGGAAGGAGAGGGTTTCAACACTCCACAATAAATAGACACTGTGCCATATGATTCCGTATACTCGAGCCCAGAACCAGAAAGCCCTTCACTGGAAGCAACACCTACGTCAGTCTCAACACAAGTTTTTGGCATCTCTAGTGGTGACAGTTCTGTTGTTAGTAGTGAACCTCGAAAATTCAGGAGTCTTGATGATATTTACAACAATACAGAGATAGTCGAATTAGATTATGAGTTGTTGCTTATAGGCATGGATGAACCACTAAACTATGATCAAGCATCAAGGAAGAAGGAAGAAGGAATGGAAAAATGCTATAAAATCGGAATTGGAGGCAGTTGAAAGAAATGAGACCTGGACACTAGCAGAGCTGCCACCAGGTAAGAAACCCATAGATTTAAAATGGGTTTTCAAGTTAAAGAAGGATTCAAATGGGGAAATAGTGAAACATAAGGCAAGGATCGTGGCAAAAGGGTATGTGCAAGAATACGGAGTAGACTTTGAGGAAATTTTTGCACCTGTGACTCGCCTTGAGACAGTACGGCTTATTCTTGCTTTATCAGGTAAAAAAGGGTGGGGAGTACATCAGCTAGATTTAAAATCAGCGTTTCTAAATGGGGAGTTAACGGAAGAGGTTTATGTATCGCAACCTGAGGGTTTTATTAAGCCTGGGCAGGAACACATGGTTTACAAGCTACACAAGGCTTTGTACGGCCTTCGTCAAGCTCCTCGAGCCTGGTACTCGAAGCTGAGTAAATGCCTGGAGAGCATGGGTTTAAAAAGGTGTCCTTACGAACATGGTGTTTACACTAAAAAGAAAGAAGGAGTGGTGTTGATCGTAGCAGTCTATGTTGATGACTTGCTGGTGACTGGAACTAATGCTGCTGTTATACGAAAGTTCAGGGATCAAATGGTTAAGTCTTTTGATATGAGCGATCTGGGAATCGAGGTTGAGCAGGAAAATGGGTACATTGAGCTTAAACAAGCAGCATATGCCAAGAAAGTTTTAGAGCAAGCGGGCATGGGAGATTGTAACCCAACAAAGTATCTAATGGAGCCAAAACTTTTGATCACAAAGGATGAAGGAGGAGCAACAATTGATTCAAAGGAGTTCAAAAGCATAGTGGGTGGTCTTCGATATCTTGTTCATACCCGACCAGACATTGCATATTCCGTAGGGATAATCAGTCGAGTTATAGAAAGACCAACTGTTATGCACCTCAATGCGGCAAAGCGAATTCTTCGTTATGTTAAAGGAACGATGAATTATGGTTTAATCTACTCTAAGGACAGCGGGAATAATGTGTTGACAGGGTTTTAAGACAGTGATTTGGCTAGCCATATTGATGACAAAAAGAGTACCGGAGGCATGGTCTTCTACCTGAATGAGAGTGTGATAACCTGGGTTTCTCAGAAACAAAAGTGTGTTGCCTTGTCATCTTGCGAAGCTGAATTTATGGCAGCTATCGAAGCGGCATGTCAGGGAATATGGCTGCGAAAACTACTGGGAGAAGTTACAGGTGGTTGTGTTGGGCCTGTAGTGCAATACATTGACAACAAATCTGCCATAGATTTGGCCAAGAACCCAGTTTTTCATGGTAGATCAAAACATATTGATATACTTTATCACTTTATCAGAGAATGTGTTGAACGTGGTGAAATTATTATTAAGCATATTCATTCAGATGAACAGCGTGCTGATGTCCTCACAAAAGTGTTACCAATAGTCAAGTTCGAGAAGATGCATCAATTGCCGGGAGTTAAGAATCTGAATAAAGACGTTTAGATTAAGGGGGTGCTTGTTGGTTTTAATCTAAACTTATTCTTTGTTATAATTGTTTTTGTACATGGAGACCTCAGAGACTTGGTCTGCAAAGTTTAGGAGAGTTTTTAGGCATAGTTGAATAAGTCTGGGTAGTGGAGATAGTGTAGGAAACATCTGTTACTGGTTCCTAGTATGTAGGTCTTTCATTCTTGTATTTATTTGATTTCTCTCACAGGTAATAAACTATCAACTGCACTTGTTTGTTTTTACTCCGTTTAAAAGTTATCATCTACATTTATACACATACTTATATATATATATTAAGATCTTGCTGGTGGTGTTCTATAAAATCATGGTATTATCTCTTAAATTTTTTCCATATTAGTCCTAAATATTTACCTCCCATAATACTAATACCCATTTCTTAACCCTAAGTTCTGATGATGTACACTTGAATATCTCTACTTGACAGTACTTGATTTTAATAATCACGAATGGTATGCATTATCCAATGGTTTAATTTGCTTGACTTTGATAATCAGTATCTATGGAATCCGCTTGTTCTGAAATGTAGAACTCTTCCAGATTCACCTCTTTTAAGATTTACTTTCGAAGAGATTTACTGTACATTCTGACAATGCACAATGTCAAGAATATTACACATTTCATTATCCACTTGACTTGCCCACTAGTTCGTGGTATGTGCAATCAAATGCTTTAATTTAGGTATCTACTATGTTGGATAAAGAATTTTACCATAATCTCGACATTTATATATGGAATCTTCTTGTTCAAAAATTTAATATTATACCAGAGTTGCCCCTTTCGACACTTACATTTAAGGAGACTACGCTTTAGCTTTTGGATTTTTACCGGAAGTGAATGATTACGTTGTGTTACGTGTCGCCAAACCTAGATCAACATATGAAGCTCTCTCATAGAAACATATGGATAAAAACTCGCATGTTAACTTTGAACAATAACCGCACACAGTCACCATTGATCTTTATAGTCTAAATACTAATTCTTGGAGGAAAATATGCCATTTTTATTAATTGTATATTTGGTCATCAGTCAATGTTTGTTAATGGTATTGCATACTGGATAGGGTTTGACTTGTCAGATCAGTTAATTATGCGCTTCGATATCAAGACAAATGTATTGTGAAATATATCAGGATGCCTGATATATATACCTCACGATCTTCAAATTAAGGATCACTACATCCTTACGATTGGTCAATCTATTGCTTGCTTTATAGAGGGTTATGAGATCGATTTAGATGAGTAGGATCCTAAGTTGCACATTTGGGTATTTAAAGATAATATGAGAAGTGAGGATGATATGATAGGTGAGTTTTTTTTGGAAATGAGTGTTAGTCTAGATGAAGATGTTTGGGCCCAAGTCTTGGGTACAAGGAACTATGGTGATCCAGTAGTAGAAAAATAAAACAGTTTGACTGCATATGATCTTCATACTCAAGAACCATATGATTTTGTTGAATTCTTGTATACAGGTAATAGTTGTTAAAAAGCAAGTTTGGAAGATCACAGTGGACAACATGATTTTTCTAGGTTTCAGTGGAAGAAATTCTTGAGTTCGAAAATTCTTGAGGAATCAAATATATTTTTCATTTCTTATATACTAAATGTTTAACACAAAATTAAATCAATAAACTAAAACAACAACAAAATAGAATTTTTTAAATTAATAAAAATTAGTAAATTAAATATATTTAAATTAAATATATCCATTACATCACTCAACCAAATATCAAGAATGATATTTCAATCTTATACTATCTTAACCCAAGTCCTCATTCCAACCCCTAACAACTCTGCAAACCAAACAATCCCTTAATTCTTATAAATTAGTTGGGATAAGGATATTTAGAACTAAAATCAGTTATATTGTAATTTATAATTATTTTATAGAAACAAGTTTTTATGATACAATATAAACTATTTTTAATCTAAAATGCTAGATAAATCAACAAAAAATGGGAAAGCGTGAGTTGTACGGCCTATTTAATGTATATTAAAACAAGTAATTTAAAGTTGATAATTGTCATATAACAGATATGTAAATTATTTATTAGGATTTTGCCCAAATTTGAGAAGTGATGATTTTCGTAGTTAAAATTGATGATTTTATAAAATATAATTTTTTTGGTTTGCACAAAATCACTAATTTATAAAATTCGAAATTTCAGTATTTCAAAAAATATCAATTTTTCACTACAAAATCACTCGTTCTCACAGTTTTCCTTTTAAGAAGTTCTCACTAGAGTGCGACCCATATTTATTATAAGTTATTTAGTTATTTTAAAAATTATATTTATAAATTGGTGAGGTATAAGGTAATTATTACTTATAATTTTAAAAAAATCTAAAATTTTGATTATGAGTATGAATATAGAATTTAAAATAGAAAAAAATTATTAATATTCGATTATAAACATATACCGACTACTTCATGGCTTGACTGTCGGCATACTTTTCTTTTCTTTTTTGACAGGTAAAGGGTTGGAAAATCCATCGCGGAAATAACAACATTATAACATGTTACACATCACTAGGGAGGAAATATCACATTTAGTGAAATCTAAACATAATATTAAATACAATGCTTTCTTAACAATCCAATGTGACGGAGCATTACAAAGCTTAGAAACAAAAGTAGAGCTTTAATTTAACATGGAAGCAAGAATTCTTATATTTTCGGTTAACGCAATAGCAGGCTAGGGAGGTGTCTGGTTTAAAGATGTAAGAGAAATGGCCACAATCGAGTCAGATTCGATATAAGTCAAATATAGTTGTCTTTAATAAGCAAGGCTAGCTATAACCTTCCAAATTACCAAAATTTCAGCATGCAGAGGAGAAGAAGCTTTAACCAAGCAACCTTGACCTTCGATTATACCTCCGGTCATAATTATGCTTCACAAGACTTGCAAGTGGGGAAGATCACTGATGATAGTAAATAATAAGTTTAGGAAAGTTAGTATATGAATGACTGTATCTCCAAATAAACAAGAATTTCTAGCTTTTAAGATAGCCCAACTAGTGATAGTTAAAGATACAAGAAAATTCAATGCATTTTTTTTAAAGAAGCATGCATAATCATGAATGCCAGAGCTGATTCAACTGACTTGAAATTTTTTGTATTGAACTAAGTTAATTATGAGATTGAAAGGAAAAAAGCATAAATGATGAAGTACATCTCCTCTAACTTTGAACTTATGCACATTTCCATGTACATTTCAGAAATTGAAAAAATAGAAATGGAATTCGTTCTACTTACGTCAACTTTTATTTGTATCCTGTTAGATTATTTCAGTTTCAATTTTTTCCAAAAAAAATGCTTTTTATTTACATTATATTGTATATCCATGGATGAGTTATTTCAAAGAATTTATTCGTTCGTGTCATGTTCTTTGGATATTGTGTGTAACTGAATCTAAGCATCACTACTAGAAATAGTAGATACGACATCGGTCCTTTGACATCGACATGTAATGCGCCCGATGTTAAAGTCCTGTTTAACATCGGTATAGAAAAAAGCGATGTTGAATACGAATACTGACATCGATTTCATATAGTAGGCATTGTATATGTTTAGAAATTAAAAAGGCCAAATATATGCTTTTAACTTTGACATCGCCAGATTTTCTTTACCGTTGTCTATGGCCATTTTTAAAAAAATAAAAATTTACTTGTCTCCCCCCCCGGTTTCAGTACACTTTCCCCCTTTCAATTTTAACCAAGTTATTCACTTTATCCTTATTCCCCCATTTTCCAAAATATCTCTCCCGCGACCCTCATCTCTCTCGTCTCTCTCACCTCTCATAATTAAGCTTTAGAGCTCCAAATTAGAGCAAATTAAGCTTTAAATTAAGTAGAGGTAGACTCTTTGGAGCATCTGGAGGTTGGAGCAAATTAACCATTGAGGTTTTGGAGCATCTCGAGTTTTGGAACATTGAAGAGCATCTGGAGGTATATTCTTCTTACCCTCTTTTTTACGATTTACATCCTGTTTATATTCTTTGTGCATGTATATAAGAAATGTTTTTTGGGGGGTTTTATGTTTTGTTTTTTTTTAGGTTTATTTTGTTCTTGTTTGTTTCTTTTTGGGGGTTTCTTATTGGGGGTTTTTATCATAATGTGTTTTTAATTATGTGTTTACAATAAGTACGTATTTTTTTAGGGTTTTAGTATATATTTTTTGGGGGTTGTTCATATATACTAGTGTGTTTTGGGGGTTGTTCATATATACTAGTATGTTTTGGGGGTTTCTTATGCTTCTGCTGCCTTGACAAAACTTAGAACGAAGTAAGTGCATTTGAACCTAAAGTAAGTGCGTCATAGTTCAGATATTTGCCTCACTTGGCTATGATACACACTGTAGATTTGTACTTAAGCTATAGAGCACATTTTGGAATTATGTATTTTTAATTATGTGATATTTTCAAATCATTGTATGACCTATAATGTGTAAATCATTTTGATAGTTTCGGAGCACTGTTTGATGAGTAATGAATATCTTGCTTTGTTTGGTGTTAGTTTGGTGATAGCAGCTCACATTGTTTATGTTTGTGATATCTCGGCTTAAATATCTTGGTTTAATTTAGTCTAGTTTATAAATTTAGTATGGTTTTGTAATTAATTGGGTATATGTGTAGGATTTTAGAGTAACGAATTAGTACTATAAATTATAAGAATATCAAGGTATTTACTCCTTTCTAAGTGTATATAATTATCCATACAGTAACCAGCACAAATTTGATATACTTTTCATTCAATAATTATAAATAGGTACGTGTTAGATATTTAATATTTATAGTGGTTATCAGGTAGGGAAATTTGATTGATAAGACATGGATTTTGCAAGATAGGCATTCTTTAGCATTTGAAATGGGGGTGGAAAACTTCTTGATATATGCTCAAGAAAATAGTGATGATCGTAACAAAATTCCTTGCCTTTGTGGACGATGCGCCAATTTTAAAAAATTCCCTGTAAAAACAATCACGGACAATGGCTTTTGTCTAGGTTATAAGCATTGGGTCTGACACGGGGAGACTACCTCTACGGGTCCTAAATCTTTAAGTGCTAGTTGTGCACCTGAAGAGCAAGCTCCAGACCCAGCTCCTGAGCAAGCTTCTGATGAAGCGCCAGAGCAAGATCAGGAGCATATCGCTGCTTTGGAAACTGTTGATGTTTGTGAAGCGGCATATAACTCGGGTCAATATGATAATGATTCGTATCAGTTTAGGAGGTTCGTAGTCGATGTTGAAGTTGCATAACTGGAAATCTAGGTTTGGTATTACCGATAGTGCCTTCACTGACCTCCTTTCTTCTATTGGCTCTCTACTTCCATAAGATATTGTGTTACCTAGTAATGTATACTTTTCAAGGGTGTACAACCTGATGCAACCAAGTGTCCTCAGTGTCGACTTTCTCGGTAGAAGTTGACAAAGAAAGGTGAAGAGAGGGTTAATTTTCCAGCCAAAGTCATGTGGTATTTTCTAATAATTCCTAGATTTAAAAGTATGTTTAAATCTCCTTCCACCGCTGAATTAATGTATTGGCATGCGCAACAGCGGACACAAGATGGTAAAATGTGACATTCAGCCGACTCTCCATCTTGGAAAAATATAGATTCTAGGTGGCCCTCCTTTGGTAGTGAACCGAGAAACCTTCATTTCGCTTTATCGTCGGATGGTGTAAACCCGCACAATAATGGCCTATCTAACATATATAGTTGCTGGCCAGTCATATTGGTGACTTACAATCTTCCTCCCCGGTTATGTATGACAAGGAAATTTATGATGTTGTCGATATTGGTCCCTGGCCCGCATGAGCCTGGTAATAATATCGACATCTACTTACAACCGATGATTGATGATTTGAAAAGCTTTGGAGGAAGGTGAACCAAATATGTATGAGGCGTATAACAAATCATTTTTCACTTTAAAAGCAGTTTTAATGTGGACGATAAATGACTTCCCTGCTTATGGAAATTCATCCGGTTGCGTCAATAAGGGTTATAACTGTTGTCCAGTTTGTGGAGATGACACCGTAGCTAAATATTTGACTCATAGTAGGAAATTGTTCTACAAAGGTCAACGCCAATATTTGCCTTTACATCATTCTTATAGAAGGCAAAATGCCGCTTTTAATGGAAAACAAGAGTTTGGGCAGCCGCGTCGAATCCTTTCCGAAGAAGAAGTGTTAGCAGAGCAAGAACAAATCAAATTTGAATTTGGGAAGAAAATGAAGAAGGCAAAGAAGGTTGAAAGTCCATGGAGGAAAAGTCAGTATTTTTCGAGTTAGAATACTGAAAATTTCACCATGTTAGGCATTGTATTGATATCATGCATGTCGAGAAAAATGTATGTGATAGTCTGATTGGCACATTACTAAATATGTGTCAAAAGACAAAAGATAGTGCAGCAGCCCGTTGTGATATGATGGAAATGGGCGTTAGATCTGATTTGGCTCCCCAAGTAGGAGTAAAGAAAACCCATTTGCCTCCTTCTCTCATTACTTTGTCAAAGGCAGAAAAAAGACATTCTTGTCATCATTAATGTCGATGAAACTTCCATATGGACATGCATTGAGCATTAAAAAATATGTTTACATGCCTGATTTGAATATTTATGGGCTGAAGTCACTTGATTTCCACATCCTTCTCTAACAATTACTCCCAGTTATAATATACTCCGTTCTTCCGAAGCATGTTAGGGTCACAATTATTAGATTGTGTTTCTTTTTTAATGCTTTATGCAATAAAGTAGTAGACGTGTTAAAACTGGATAAGTTGTAGTCAGATGTCATACTGACCTTATGCGATCTAGAAAAGGTTTTCCATGTGTCATTTTTTGATGTAATGGTACATAGAGTAGTCCAGTTGGTTTAGGAACTAGCTTATGCGGACCAGTATTTAATAGGTAGATGTATGCGTTTGAACGGTTTAATAAAGTACTAAAGGGTTATGTTCGAAACCTTTATTTTCCCGAAGGTTGTATGGCAGAGAGTTACCTTTGAGAAGAGTCCGTAGAATTTTGCACCGAGTTTCTTAGTCATAATTACTCCACTGCTGGTCTTCCAAAGGACCAAGATAATAAGATATTTGGTCCATTATCCGTTGTGATAATAAAATCAGTAGAAGAGAAGGAGCGAGATGAAGTACATCTACATGTCCTTCTAAACAATGTTGAAGTGTTTCCATACATTATGTGAGTTTATTCACTTTGTTGTTTTCAATTTCTCATTATCCAGTAGTTAGTCTTCTAATGTGTTTTTAATATAGGAATATGCATTTTTCAGAATGCATAAGGAATATCTTGAAGAAATTCACTGAGGGAAAAGGAAAAGCTTACATTGGCTCATGAGAGAGCACAATTGGCTCTTTGATGATTGGTTTCAAAACAAAGTCAGTGTTGTATTAGGTTCTTTGATCTATAGTGTAATGACGACTATTAGCTATTTAGGATTTAAAATTTCTTATCATATTTGTAGGTGAATGATGAACTAAGGGAGAACAACAAAGGTGTTTCAGAAACGATAAGATGGCTCTCTGCCAAGTCATCATTTTCAGTAATAACTTATCAAGGTTAGCTAGTGAACAGAGTGCGATATTTTATAAAGGAACAAGATGACATACGCATTGTTCAACCAGCGGGGTGTCTGTCATTGCTAAAGCGGTCCAGGTGTCTAGTGCTTAGGACTTGAACCCTGTAGAAAGTAATTTGACATTTTACGGTATCATACTAGAGATATGGGAATTAGACTATTATACATTCAAGGCTCCCTTGTTCATGTGTAAATGGGCAAGTAGTGATAAGGAATAAGGGTTGATGATCTTGGGTTCACACTTGTGGATTTTAGTCGACAAAGTCACAAAAAAAGATAAATATATTTTTGTTGACCAAGTCAAGCAAGTGTTTTACCTTGAAGATCCCGTTGATGCTACCTGGTCTGTTGTACTGTCCTTCACAACTCGAGACTACCATGAATTGTATAATGAAGATGAATTATGAGACACGACCATGGAACATCCCCATTCTGTACTGAAATCCCCGCAACTGATGTCACTACTGATGATGTCGCTCATATTGCTAGACCTAATGTTGAGGAAATTTGGATTAAAAATGCTGCTACTAAAACCCCTGCATCTAATGTCATTACTGACTGATGATGTAGCTTTATGTATTATGTAGTCTTTTATAATTGGTCAAATAATTTTATTATTGTGTGTAAAATATATATCTTATTGGGAATTTCGATGACTGAATGAACCATATATATTTGCCTTTAATTGTGTTATAATGTGTAAAATACATTATTTAATTATTCTTTTTTTCTTTTGTTTTGCAGTGTTATAATCATATAAATAATTCTTCCATAATTACTGATTGATGGCATTGTTTTTTCTTTAATTGTTTTGCATTGTTTAATTGTACTTGTATAAAATGCTTCATTCATTAAATAGAAATGGAGCAAAACTTATGTTCAATTTTATTATAATTATTTTCTTTAATTGGAATGACTGATGGCATTATTTTTTTCTTTAATTGTAATTATGCTTGTATTGATGGCTTTATGTTCAATTTTATTCAGACTAAGGGAGCAAAATGGTAAATAAGCAAAAAGCCAAGAAAGTAATTTTCGAAGAAAGTCACAGGAAGAATAACTCTGAAAAGGTTGAGGATGAGATGGTTCGTGATGTCAAAACTACAGAGACTTGTAATGATAAGTTGGTTCAAGTCCCTCCACAACATCAAACTCAAAGTAGTGGTGAAGAAACAATGACCACTTCTGAATCTACAAAAAAGAGGCTAGGAGGTGCGCGTGGTGTTTCAGCTCTTCACAAAGTAGTGGTGAAGAAAGCTCGGGGTAACAAATTTAAAGTTAGATACAATGAATTTGGAGTTCCCATCAGAAATACCAGGCCTACTTTACATTCTTACATAGGAATGCTCGCAAGGACAATGATTTCAATCGACACTGAAAACTGGCCAAAAGTGAATTGTGATTTAAAAGCAAAATTACGGGATGATGTCCAGGTAAATTATATCCCTTGTTGACTTTTTCATTTTATTTAAATTATAACTATAAATTATGTGGCTTATTTATATTGTGTGCTTTAATGCGCTGCTCTTTAGGACACATTCAAAATTGCCTCAGAAAGTGAAAAGTTTGTGCTACAGTTGGCAGGTGAAAAATGAAGGCAGTTTAAAGCTCATTTAACTGCAAAATATGTAATGCGATTTATTGGAAAAAAGAAGAAATTGATGAAGCCTCCGAAGAATTATGTCTTTGTTGGTAAAGAACCTTGGAAGAAATTTGTTGCAGAGAGGACGAGCCCCAAATGGCTGGTATGAATATATTCTACTAATATAATATACAGGATTGCCATTTTACTTGCTAAATGATTAAATAAATGTTGGTTAAAAAATATTTATTAATTTTAAAATTTATTTTAGTGTAGGAACAACGTAAGTTATAGAGCAATAGAGTGGGTAAACGGAAAAATCATCACCGCTTGTCAAGGAAGGGGTATATTGGTTTGCGAGAAGAAGAAGTAAGAACCTATATCTATGTGGCTTTGCAGTTCTATATTTTAAGGGAGTTCAAACATTTTTCTCTTTTTTAACAGATGTCAATACCGATTGGGGAGTCAATACCGATTTCCTATGATTCTGACGTGTTTGGAACTGAGAAAATAATTTATATCTTGCATGAAAATGTGAAAACATTGTTGGAGTTCGATATGATTGGCCAAGCTGCAATATCATTTTATATGGCGTAAGTTACTTTTTTTATAGTTATAGATATAATATTCATATTTTATACGGATGTTATAAGTAATGTAATTCACTCCCTCGTAGGCTCTTGCAAAGACTGATTAAGATTGAGAGGAAGAATGATGATGTGGTCTTATATGGATTTTTCGATCCAGGAGCTACATTTACGTTGAACAATTCTTTTCGTTCTTATTTTGTTAATCGGTTGAAAGAGAGTAGTCCCTACATTTACTATAATCATAAGTAATTATTTTTAATTTAGACATGCTTTTACAAATTAATATATTTAGGTAGTTCTTTTTAAAATTTATGACTTGTATTTTTCTTTTTTCTTTTTTATAAACATGGTTGTCACTGAATTTTCGTTGTAGTTTGGGATGTCGACACTTATATTATGAACCCTCTGTCACATCCAACACATTTTGATGAGTTGGAAAATCATTAACATAGTAATATATTTCTATTTAATATATATATAGTAAATATTCCCCCTTTCGAAAAATAATCATGTATATTATTGTTGTTCTGTAATGTAGAGTGATGAAATCCTACAATTCTCACACTGGAAGGGGAAATAAAGCTCCTCGGATAAAGAATCTTATTGTAAGTTTTTTGTATTATAAATTTTTTTATCAGTTTGTAATTTTAAGTAATTTCTAGAGTTAACTTATATTTATACTGTAACAAGGATCTCCCAAACAACCAGGAGGGGATGAATGTGGTTATGTTATAATGCGATACATAGAAATATATCATTGATGATAAGGAACTATCTTTTACTACCAAGGTATATATGCAAATCATTTATGATATATGGCATGCAGAAATTTTTTGTGCAGTTTTTTGAAACAGATGAAATATGAGTAATGTTTATGTAGATATTTTATATAATTTAAAATATATTGAATGGATGGCGTTAGTGGTTGTGATTTCTATATGGATCTTGTTTTTATTATTGTAATAGTGATTGATAACTATTAGCTGATGGAGGTATGGCTGGATGACAGTATGGATGGGACTTATCCTAAATACCTATGTATGAAACCTTGAAAACTGAGGGTACAGTTTTGGATTGACGAAGAAAATTACTGTTAAATATAGTAAAGGTCCTGTTCTTATATGCTGTCAGTATTCAGTTATATTTATACATAATTTAAGATTCTGGATAAGCTATATATGTTATGTATTGGTTTTGTTTATATTTAACTATAAATATGGTAATTCTGCTTAATAATATTCTGGTTGTTATCATTATGATTTATAAATAGTTAGCATGGACTAAAATAAATGCATCAAACCATTTTAGAAAAAATGAGAAATGCATAGTTGAGAGCGAGCAAACTTTGAATATAAAGCCTCTGTCAGTAATGCTAATTTTTATCCAAGGCAGGAGCCGGATGAGGTGCGGTTAGAGGTGCTTGAATTTATCCAAGACAAGATGTAAAATTATTGTCTGATTAAGGGTTTTAAATTGCTAAGCTTTCCTCTGAACTAAGTGATCTTGATGTTATGTTTTGCTGGTGGTTGGTGGTTATCGGAGGTTTGCTGAAAATTACATCCATCATTCTGATTTATGTTTGGAATTGTCGAAATTTGAGAATATTGGTACATATTAACTAGTCAAATATATTTAGAATGTTGGATGTAATAAATAGCGAATTTGGGTTTTATTATTTTTGGTTGGGATGTTTATTTTAGACTTGGAATGTATGTCTGAATTGAGCTTGTTGAATTGAATGTTAAGAAAGTTGGTATCAATGTAGCTTTATGTTTCTGTTGGAAGTAATTTGTAGGGATGTTGCATTGTTTGGTATTTTTCCGGTTGTAAATGCAATTGGTTCCCTGTGCTATAAATAGTACAAGGATGGTATGCAATTTACAGTACATTAACATCACAATGATAAATGTAAACCGATGTAAAAAATGAACAAAAGACATCAGGTAAAATAATATTAAACGAAAAAGAAATACAAAAACCAATGTGAAATAGTCATTTGACATCGGTTCTGAAAAGAAACTCAATGTGTTTTAAGCCAAATAACATTGAATTTTTCAAAAGCGGATGTCATAAATTTTACAATATTAAAGGGTAAACATCGGTTAGAGAAACAGGCTGATGTTAAACAACAAGACTTAACATCATTTTCAAAAAGTAAACTCGTGTCTTATCGAGCATTTCACATCGGTGTGTTAAACTAACCGATGTCTGATCCAGTATTTCACATCGGTTGTTTAAACTAACCGATGTCTGATCCCACATTTCGCATCAGTCATTTAAACTAACCGATGTCTGATCTAGCATTCACATCGGTTTGTTCGAAAGATTTTTAATAAATAGCTTTTAGAGCTTGTAGGTTTCATGTTTTAATGGATAAATACCTCATAGTATACTCATATTCACCTAAAAATACTGTAATATAAGCTGAAATTTGTTACGAAGACATCACATTTAATCTTAAAATTGATGTATAGCAGTGTAATAGACATCGGATGTTAACCGATGTCAAAGGCTGATGACATTTAACATCACACGCGAAGACATCGGTTCAGATTTATTTTAACATTGATTCTGAATCGATGTCTGATGTCATATTTCTAGTAGTGAATTTATACTCAATATTGATTCCTGAAATCCAAATATTATATATAACACGAAAAGAAAATGAAACTGCCATGAAAGTATAGGAAATGTTTGTATACACAAAAATACACAAAATATATGTGAACCAAGATTAAATATCAACATAAATATCTAAATATATATATATAGTCCTCCTTCAATACAAACTAAATTAAAATATACATTGAAAATCTCTGTAAATCACTAATTTATATACTCAAAATCACTAAATATAACAGCAAATAATATGTTAATAATTTAGTGGATATCACTAAATTACACAATACTGATCAATAAATGAGTGGTGCCACCGTCAAAAATATATAAGTGGATTATTATATAATTACTAATTATACATATATCAATTAGTAATAGGTCATTGTATAGTTTGAATATATATTGGTTTATATTGGATCACTAGATTCTATAATATATATATATATATATAATTTTAAAAAAAAATAATAATTAATTGTTTCATATATAATATATTGATATCGTATAACTCTATGTTTGAACGTATAATAACCGAAATATATACGTCATATGACACCGAGTATGTTCATATTCCATCATTTGATGTTCTTATACCGAAAATATAAAATAATTTCGAATATTTGTATCATTTCCATAATTTTAATAAACTCAAATTTAGTGCTTTTTATAAAAAAACAAAAAATGTATAAATTAGAAAATGGTTTTAAGTACTCTCGTACCAAATCAAAATTAAAAATCTATACTATCTATACTATACTAGAATAATCGGAATGAAGTATAATTTGGTTCAACGGTTATTCCCTAATTTCAGTTATTAAAAAAGTAAATAAATAGTGTTATATATCCGCTAAACTACTAAATTGTTAAACTACTAGACTTAAAGTACTTATACTACTAAACTACGATCACAAATTATCCTATTATTAAAAAATAAATAAATAGTGATATATATCCGCTAAACTACTAAATTCTTAAACTACTCGATATAATCTACTTATCCTACTAAACTACGATCAGATGTTATCCTATAATTTTTATTATTAATGTATAATTATTATATATTTATAAAAATATTTTATAATTATAATATGAAGGGATAAATAAAAAATTTAAATAATAACGGGAACCCTGCATTGCATGGGATTTAAGCTAGTATATAGAATATAATAACCGGAATGGGGTATATTTTAGTTCAATAGTTATCCCCTTATTTTGGTTATTGAAAATAAAAGTAAATAGTGTTATACACATGCTAAACTACTAAATTGCTAAGTTATTACATATAGTCCTTATCCCGTTAAACTACAACCAAAACTTATCCTACAAAACTACGATCACACCTCCTTCCTAATTCTTTTATTATTTTTATTATAAATCTATAATTAATATATATTTATATAAATATATTAAAATTAATATATGATTGGATAAACAAAATTTAAAATTTATTTAAATATTAACAGAACATGTGCATTGCACGAGATTTAATCTAGTCTACTATAATAACTGGAATGACGTATAATTTGGTTCAACGGTTATTCCCTCATTTTGTTTATTAAAAATTATAAATAGTGTTATATATTTGCTAAAATACTAAATTATTAGACTAGACATAATCTATTTATCCTACTAAACTACGACTCCATGTTTATACAATAATTTTAATTATAACTTTATAATTATTATATATTTATATAAATATTTTAAAATTATAATATGACCGAATTAAAAAAAATATTAACTGAATCCTGGATTTAAACTAGTATCATAAAATAATATTTTAGGTTCAACAAAATTACATACACAAAAAACAGCATAACAAAATTAATAAATTTATCAAGCCCTACCAGTTACTGGAATAGTTATAACGTGAAAACCAACACCTCTAAATCCTATTATCAGGCTTCTTACAGTCAAATTGAGTAGAAATGAGCTTGTCACAACACAAGTACCTTCCCCAACAGCATATGTAGGAGATACTCAAAAGACTTCGGGTTAAGGATGTTTTACCTTGTGGAGTTGTCCAAAAATCATGGTATTCTCTTGTAAGAACTCCTATGTTTATCTCTCTCCACTCTAATTATTAAAAACTCACATCCCATATAAACCCTAAATATCTACTTTTCCATAATTTTTATACCCATGAATTAACAGTACATTTCGATGATCCACAATGTGAAGAATATTGCAATCATGCATTTGACTTAGGATCAGCTAGTGCCTGGTATGCACAATCAAATGGTTTAATTTGTCTGTCTTTAATGTTTGATTCGGAACATCATTATAATCCCAACATTGCTCTCTTGAATCCTCTAGCTCATAAATTTAAGATGCTCCCTCACTCGCCCCTTTCGATATTTACATTTCTCGAGACTGAGTGGAAGGCTTTAGCTTTTGGGTTTTTACCGGAAGTTAACGATTATGTTGTGGTACATATTGTCAAACCTATTCCTATGATGAGGATACACCATTATTTTTCATATGATCAAACAGTTTGATTACATATGATCTTGACACCCATGAACCAAATGATTTTGTTGATCGTTTGACTCCCTATTCCTATGATGAGGATACACCATTCTTTTTCATCAGTCCTTTTGTGGAGACTCTGCGTTTGCTTGATATTGATCGACATAATTGAACAAAATGTTAATTTGGAAGCCTTGTAATTGCAATGAGAACTTGGTAGAGTTCTTCAGCTAGCTCTCCATTAAATATTTGCTTCAAAAGTAGATTATGAACAGGGAAGATTTCAAGCAAACAATTCTTTGGATTTGGCGGATTCTGATTTTGGTTCATCAAGTCTATGATTGTATGTTGAGAGTTTTCTTGATTTTGCTTTATAGCGTGTTATGTTTCTAAGATTATTTTTTTTCGCTATTGACAATTGGGACAAAGTTGTTTGCACAATATTATCTGATAATTCATCTAGGTTTTTGTACTTGAAAAATATGTACTGTTTTTTCATTTGTTTATTTTATCTTTTTGTTTCGCTTGGAAGTAATATAGTATGTGTTTATATTGTCTATATGCAGGATGTTAGGTTTTTGTTACTGAGAAATATACTTGTGAACCAAAATGGTGTGTTTTTTAGAGTACTTGGATTAGAGAGCATGGTAATCTTCTAATGTGATGTGCAAATAATTTGTCTGTACCTTCTAATTTGTATCCTTCAACTTAATTAGTTTTCTCATTCTTTGTGTTGAATGTCCAATTCTCATGCCCTTTTAATAGGGTAGCTAGCATTTGTTATTGCATTTTCGCTTTCATTGATATTCTTGATGCAAAATCCGGCAATTCTAAAAGCAATTCTGATTTAGCCCTGATTTTCGCTTTCATTGATATTCTTGATGCAAAATCCGGCAATCCCTTAACGGTGATTTTTCAGCTGCTATGTATCAGATTACAGGTCTTATTGATAAACCTTATATCATTGCCAAAGTTAAATGGATATAGAAAGAGATAGTTCTGATGCCCATACACTCATGGTGGTTAATGAAGTTTTTTTTAGTAGGAAAACTTCAATTTAAATGAATTAGCAAAGATGATTGATTATAACTCTCTCTCTCCAATTATAACAGATAAATCATTAAAAATAAAATTCTTATTTTTATCTTTTCTTATTTTACAATAGACCAAAGGCCTTCTTTTTTGGAGTTTGTGAATATTGTTGGTTAATAGTTTAACCATTTTTTATACGTTTCTCCTATCATCTAAAAATAAATATATATGAAATAAATAATTTTTTATATAACTTAGAAGCCACTATTAATATTCTTTCTTAAATACTTCTCACATGCGAAAATTCAAAACTTTTATATAATATCCTTTCGTAAATGAATCTTAGATGAGTCATAATTTGAAACTGATTTAATAGCTATAATAAATACTAAAACTTTATTGAATTGTGGATTCGAATTTCTTTCATAAAAAATCACGAATTTCAAGAAAAATATGTCATTTGAAAGTTACAATAGTTACAAAAAAATTACATTTATGATTCTTTAGAACAATATAACTCTAACACTAAAAAAACTCCAATTTTATGACTCTAAAGGGAAACTCAGAAATAGAAAAAATTAAACCCTAATTGCAGCAGCTTCCATCAGGTCTTCTGATTGAGTGTCTGAAGATGAGACTGTTGAAGCAGAACAAGATGCCATCTTCAAAAGACTTGGTGTTGACTATGTCTAAAATCATGGTAATATCTCTCAAAGACTGCTATGTTTGCTAATATGGTACCCATTTATTAGTTGAATGTTTTGATGATAAACAATGTCAAGAATAATGTACACTATATTCACTTGACTTCAATAATCATGCATGTATGAATTATCGAGTGGTCTGGTTTGTGTGTCTTCGATGTTATATTGAAAACCTGAATACTATTCCGCCATTTACCTATGGAGTTTGGTTGAGATCTAGGAAGCATGAGTGCGGGTGCGGGGGTGCGTGATACGGGGATATGGGAATTCGAAAAATCTAAAAAGATGGGATTCGATCGGGTACGGGATATATTTTTCAGGATTTTCAGTCAAATTAAACTAAATAATGAACTACATAAGTTCATTATGAGTACATTATCATTAAAATTATATATTATTATTACTTGATAATCCAATTGACGCATTTTAGCATAGTTAATTGATTAAATTTTCAAGTATCTGTATTATCTTCAAAAGACTTCGTGTTAAGTATGGTGATATCTCTCAAAGACTGCTATGTTTGCTAATATGATAAACAATGTCAAATATACTTTACACTATATTCACTTGACTTCAATAATCATGCATGTATGAATTATCGAGTGGTCTGATTTATGTGTCTTCGTTGTTATATTGAAAACCTGAATACTATTCCACCATTTATCTATGAAGTTTGGTTGGGAGAAAAAGATGAGTGCTAGTCTATATGAAAACTTTTGGGTTGATGCCTTGGGCACAGGGAATAATGGTTCCCATATTAGGAAAACCAAACAGTTTGATTCATATAATCTTGAATCAAGATTATATGATTTCATTGATTCATGTGATCGTTCGACTCCATATTCAAATTACGAGGAGGGCTCCAAACCACCTCCTATCATCACGCTTTTTGTGGAGACTTTGGTTTAATATTGTTTAATATAATTAAACAAAATGTTAGTAAGTTGGGAGCCTTCTTATCGCAATAGGTATTTGGTAGAGTTCTTCAATTTTTTATGAAGATGCAGATGTCATTATTTGTGCATCAACGGGGGAAGATGCCATCCTACGACTTCCCCGAAGGAATCCTTTCTGAAAATTTCAAAAGACTTTATGTTAAGGTATGTCTAAATCTGTTGGTTTTAATCTAAACTTATTCTTTGTTTTAATTATTTTAGTACATGGAGACCTTAGAGACTTGGTCTGCAACGTTCAGGAGAGTTTTTATGCATAGTTGAATAAGTCTGGGTAGTGGATATATTGTAGGAAACATCTGTTATTGGTTCCTAGTTTGTAGGTCTTTCATTCTTGTATTTATTTGATTTCTCTCGCATCTAATAAACTATCAACTTCACTTGTTTGTTTTTACTCCGTTTAAAAGTTATCATCTACATTTATACACATACTTATATATATTTTAAGATCTTGTTGGTGGTGTTCTATATTGTGGCATCAGAGCCTGAAGTCTACACCAGATGCCCAAGTATATGCCCATAAAAACAAAGATGGAGACGAACAAAATCAAAGAGGGAGGAGTCAGTCTGAACTACCCAATGCTGGCACGGAGCAATTATACAGCTTGGGCGATAAAGTTGAGAGTGTTTATATAAGCTCACGCGTTGTGGGATGCGGTGGAACCCAAGGATCCAAAAGGGAAAGTGGAGGAACGAATGGACAAGCTCGCACTGGCAGCCATCTATCAGGGGATCCCTGAAGACATGCTTTTGTCCCTCGCAGAGAAAACTACGGCCAAGGACGCATGGTCAGCCATACAAACTATATTTCTAGGGGCTGATCGTGTTAAAAAGTCTAAGGTCCAAACTCTAAAATCTGAGTTTGAATCCTTAAAAATGAAGGAAATAGAACACCTTGACGATTTTGGTATGAAGCTAAATGGCTTGGTAGCAAACATTTGAGCTTTGGGTGAAGTAATTGAAGAAAGTTATGTGGTGAAAATTTACTAAGAGGTGTACCTTCAAAGCTTATGCAGATAGCATCCACAATCGAGCAATTTGGTGACTTGGAGAGTATGTCAATCGAGGAGGCTGTTGGGTCTTTGAAGGCTCACGAGGAAAGGCTAAGATGCCAAAGTGAATCCAGTCGGGGACAATTGCTTCTCATTGAGGACGAATGGTTAAAAAGGGAAAAGGAGGAAGGACAACTACTATTCATCAGAGAAGAATGGTTGAAGAAATCTAACGCAAGAGGAAAGGATTCTGGAAGTGAAAGTCATTGAATGAAGGAAGTCGGGGACCTCGAGATAGAAGCAAAGTACGGTGCTTTAATTGTCTCTCATACGTGAAAGAGAGCATCGAGCTGAAGTAAATATGGCACGGACTCACGATGAAGAACCAGCTTTGTTAATGCTAAAGTGCGAGAAGAACAAACTGATGTTGAGTGAGAAAGGTGTGACACCGAAACTGGTTCTAGACGTTGCAAGCAAACAAAGTGAATCGAATGTATGGTATTTGGACAATAGGGCGAGTAACCACATGACAAGACAACGTTCGAAGTTCACTAATCTAAACAAGGAGGTAACAGGTCAAGTTCGCTTTGGAGATGGTTCAACTGTAAGTATCAAGGGAAAAGGAACAGTTACATTCAGATGTAAGAATGGTGAAGAACGACAATTTCAAGAGGTATATTACATTCCAAACCTATGTAATAACATTTTGAGTCTAGGTCAGTTATCTGAAAATGGAAATCGAGTTGTCTTAAATGGAGTTTTTCTGTGGGTTTATGATGAAAATGAAAAACTTCTTATGAAAGTAAAACGGTCAGGAAACAGATTGTATAAGATTATCATTGAGAGTATTGAGCCTACATGTTTGCTATCAAAAATGAATGAGTTGTCTTGGTTGTGGCATGAACGCCATGGCCATGTAAATTTTCATGCTCTGAGTCTAATGTCCAATAATAACATTGTTATTGGTTTTCCAACAATTGTGAAACCCAAGGAGCTGTGCACGGGTTGTCTCATGTCTAAACAAACTAGGAAGGCTTTTCCTGTAAAGTCAGGCTACAGAGCACAGCAAGCCTTAGAGCTGGTCTATGGTGATCTGTGTGGGCCAATATCATCGGAAACTTCAAGTGGAAATAGGTATTTTTTTCCTCTTAGTAGATGACTTTAGCAGGGCAATGTGGGTGTATATGTTAAGAACTAAAGATGAGGCTCTTAATGTTTTCAAGAAATTCAAGGCCCTGGTTGAAAATAGCCCAGAATGGAAGATAAAATGTCTTCGCACAGATAGAGGAGGTGAATTCTGTTCAAACGACTTCAAGTCATACTGCGAGGAAGCTGGGATCAGTCGTCAATACACTGCTCCATATACGCCACAACAAAACGGCGTCGTTGAAAGACGTAACCGCACTGTTGTTGCCATAACCATAAGTTTCTTAAAGACCATGAAACTGCCATCATTCTTGTGGGGGGAAGCAGTTCGACATTCTATATATATTTTAAATCGTCCACCTACCTGTGCCCTGTCAAAAAGAACCCCATATGAGGCCTGGACTGGAGTTAAACCAAATCTGGAACATGTTCGGGTTTTTGGTTGTGTCACACATATGAAAATTCCTACTGGGCAGCTGAAGAAACTGGATGACCGCAGCAAAGCAGTGATAAATTTGGGCAGAGAAGCTGGAACTAAGGCATATCGCTTATATGATCCCATGTCCAAGCAAGTGCACGATAGTCGTGATGTGGTTTTTGAAGAGAAGAAAATGTGGTCGTGGGTTCAGCTTGAAGAAGGACACCAAACACAGTAGAATTATTTTACGATTTTTGGTTTTAAGTCTGGGGACACCAACAGAAATGAGGAAGTAGAGGATTTCAACACTCAAAAACAAACAGACACTGTGCCATATGATTCCGTATACTCGAGCACGGAACTAGAAAGCCCTTCACTGGAAGCAACACCTACGTCAGTCTCAACATAAGTTTTTGGAATCTCTGGTGGTGACAGTTCTGCTGTTAGTAGTGAACCTCGAAAATTCAGGAGTCTTGATGATATTTACAACACTACAGAGATAGTCGAATTAGATGATGAGTTGTTGCTTATAGGCATGGATGAACCACTAAACTATGATCAAGCATCAAGGAAGAAGGAATGGAAAAATGCTATGAAATCGGAATTGGAGGCAGTTGAAAGAAACGAGATATGGACACTTACAGAGCTACCACCAGGTAAGAAACCTATAGATTTAAAATGGGTTTTCAAGTTAAAGAAGGATTCAAATGGGGAAATAGTGAAACATAAGGCAAGGATCATGGCAAAGGGGTATGTGCAAGAATACGGAGTAGACTTTGAGGAAATTTTTGCACTTGTGACTCACCTTGAGACAGTACGGCCTTATTCTTGCTTTATCAGCTAAACATGGGTGGGGAGTACATCACCTAGATGTGAAATCAGTGTTTCTAAATGGGGAGTTCACGGAAGAGGTTTATGTATCGCAACCTAAGGGTTTTGTAAAGCCTGGACAGGAACACATGGTTTACAAGCTACACAAGGCTTTGTACGGCCTTCGTCAAGCTCCTCGAGCCTGGTACTCGAAGCTGAGTAAATGCCTGGAGAGCATGGGTTTAAAAAGGTGTCCTTACGAACATGTTGTTTACACTAAAAAGTAAGAAGGAGTGGTGTTGATCGTAGCAGTCTATGTTGATGACTTGCTGGTGACTGGAAATAATGCTGCTGTTATACGAAAGTTCAAGGATCAAATGGGTGAGTCTTTTAATATGAGCGATCTGGGTACTCTCTCTTACTACCTGGGATTCGAGGTTGAGCAGGAAAATGGGTACATTGAGCTTAAACAAGCAGCATATGCTAAGAAAGTTTTAGAGCAAGCGGGCATGGGAGATTGTAACCCAACAAAGTATCCAATGGAGCCAAAACTTTTGATCACAAAGGATAAAGGAGGAGCAACAATTGATTCAAAGGAGTTCAAAAGCATAGTGGGTGGTCTTTGATATCTTGTTCATGCCTGACCAGACATTGCATATGCCGTAGGGATAATCAATCGATTTATATAAAGACCAATTGTTATGCACCTCAATGCGGCTAAGCGAATTCTTCGTTATGTTAAAGGAACGATGAATTATGGTTTAATCTACTCTAAGGACAACGGGAATAATGTGCTGACAGGGTTCTCAGACAGTGATTTGGCTGACCATATTGACGACGAAAAGAGTACTGGAGGCATGGTCTTCTACCTGAATGAGAGTGTGATAACTTGGGTTTCTCAGAAACAAAAGTATGTTGCCTTGTCGTCTTGCGAAGCTGAATTTATGGCAGCTACCAGAGCGGCATGTCAGGGAATATGGCTGCGAAAGCTACTGGGAGAAGTTAAAGATGGTTGTGTTGGGCCTGTAGTGCTATACATTGACAACAAATCTGCCAGCGCCAAGAACCCAGTTTTTCATAGTAGATCAAAACATATTGATATACGTTATCACTTTATCAGAGAATGTGTTGAACGTGGTGAAATTATTATTAAGCATATTCGTTCAGATGAACAGCGTGCTGATGTCCTCACAAAAGCGTTACCAATAGTAAAGTTCGAGAAGATGCATCAATTGTTGGGAGTTAAGAATCTGAATAAAGACATTTAGATTAAGGGGGTGCTTGATGGTTTTAATCTAAACTTATTCTTTGTTTTAATTGTTTTAGTACATGGAGACCTCAGATACTTAGTCTGCAACGTTCAGGAGAGTTTTTAGGCATAGTTGAATAAGTCTGGGTAGTGGAGATAGTGTAGGAAACATCTGTTACTGGTTCCTAGTTTGTAGGTCATTCATTCTTGTATTTATTTAATTTCTCTCGCAGCTAATAAACTATCAACTTCACTTGTTTATTTTTACTCCGTTTAAAAGTTATCATCTACATTTATACACATACTTATATATATATATTAAGATCTTGCTGGTGGTGTTCTATAAAATCATGGTATTATCTCTTAAAGATTTTTCCATATTAGTCCTAAATATTTACTTCCCATAATACTAATACCCATTTCTTAACCCTAAGTTCTGATGATGTACACTTGAATATCTCTACTTGACGGTACTTGACTTTAATAATCACGAATGGTATGCATTATCCAATGGTTTAATTTGCTTGACATCAAGACAAATGTATTGTGAAATATATCAGGATGCTTGATATACCTCACGATCTTCAAATTACGGATCACTGCATCCTTCCGATTGGTCAATCTATTGCTTGCTTTATAGAGGGTTATGAGATCGATTTAGATGAGGAGGATCCTAAGTTGCACATTTGGGTATTTAAAGATAATGTGAGAGGTGATGATGATATGATAGGTGAGTTTTTTTTGGAAATGAGTGTTAGTCTAGATGAAGATGTTTGGGCCCAAGTCTTGGGTACAAGGAACTATGGTCATCCAATATACAAAAATCAAACAGTTTGACTGCATATGATCTTGATACTTAAGAACCATATGATTTTGTTGAATTCTTGTATACAGGTAAGAGTTGTTAAAAAGCAAGTTTGGAAGATCACAGTGGACGACATGATTTTTCTTGGTTGCAGTGGAAGAAATTCTTGAGTTCGAAAATTCTTGAGGAATCAAATATATTTTTCATTTCTTATACACTAAATGTTTAACACAAAATTAAATCAATAAACTAAAACAACAACAAAATAGAATTTTTTAATTTTTTTAAAATAATAAAAATTAGTAAATTAAATATATTTAAATTAAATATATCCATTACATCACTCAACCAAATATCAAGGATGATATTTCAATCTTATACTATCTTAACCCGAGTCCTCATTCCAACCCCTAACAACTCTGCAAACCAAACAATCCCTTAATTCTTATAAATTAGTTGGGATAAGGATATTTAGAACTAAAATTAGTTATATTGTAATTTATAATTATTTTATAGAAACAAGTTTTTATGATACAATATAAACTATTTTTAATCTAAAATGCTAGATAAATCAACAAAAAATTGGAAAGCATGAGTTGTATGGCCTATTTAATGTATATTAAAACAAGTAATTTAAAGTTGATAATTGTCATATAAGAGATATGTAAATTATTTATTAGGATTTTTCTCAAATTTGAGAAGTGACGATTTTTGTAGTTAAAATTGATGATTTTATAAAATATAATTTTTTTGGTTTGCACAAAATCACTAATTTAGAAAATTCGAAATTTCAGTATTTCAAAAAATCGCAATTTTTCACTACAAAATCACTCGTTCTCACAGTTTTCCTTTTAAGAAGTTCTCATTAGAGTGCGACCCATATTCATTATAAGTTATTTAGTTATTTTAAAAATTATATTTATAAATTGGTGAGGTATAAGGTAATTATTACTTATAATTTTAAAAAAATCTAAAATTTTGATTATGAGTATGAATATAGAATTTAAAACAGAAATAAATTATTAATATTCAAATTCTCCGATTATAAACATATACCGAGTAGTTCATGGCTTGACTGTCGGCATACTTTTCTTTTCTTTTTTGACAGGTAAAGGGTTGGAAAAACCATCCCCGAAATAACAACATTATAAAATGTCACACATCATTAGGGAGGAAAGATCACATTTAGGGAAATCTAAACATAATATTAAATACAAAGCTTTCTTAACAATCTAATGTGCTGGAGCATTATAAAGCTTAGAAACAAAAGTAGAGCTTTAATTTAACAGGGAAGCAAGAATTCTTATATTTTTGGTTAACGCAATAGCATGCCAGGGAGGTGTCTGATTTAAAGATGTAAGAGAAATGGCCACAACCGAGTCAGAGTCGATATAAGTCGAATATAGTTGTTTTTAATAAGCAAGGCTTGCTATAACCTTCCAAATTACCAAAATTTCAGAATGCAGAGGAGAAGAAGCTTTAACCAAGCAACCTTGAACTTCGATTATACCTCCGGTCATAATTATGCTTCACAAGACTTGCAAGTGGGGAAGATCACTGATGATAGTAAATAATAAGTTTAGGAGAGTTGGTATATGAAGGGCTGAAGAGAGATGCAAATTCACAAGAATAAGTTTAATTTAAGTTTTGACTGTGGGTGGTATTTAAGGGACTATCTCCAAATAAACAAGCATTTCTAGCTTTTAAGATAGCCCAACTAGTGATAGTTAAAGATACAAGAAAATTCAATGCATTTTTTTTAAAGAAGCATGCATAATCATGAATGCCAGAGCTGATTCAACTGACTTGAAATTTTTTGTATTGAACTAAGTTAATTATGAGCTTGAAAGGAAAAAAGCATAAATGATGAAGTACATCTCCTCTAACTTTGAACTTATGCACATTTCCATGTACATTTCAGAAATGGAAAAAATAGAAATGGGATTCGTTCTATTTAAGTCAACTTTTATTTGTATCCTGTTAGATTATTTCAGTTTTAATTTTTTCCAAAAAAAATGCTTTTTATTTATATTATATTGTATATCCATGGATGAGTTATTTCAAAGAATTTATTCGTTCGTGTCATGTTCTTTGGATATTGTGTGTAACTGAATCTAAGCATCACTACTAGAAATAGTAGATACGACATCGGTGCTTAGACATCGACATGTAATGCACCCGATGTTAAAGTCCTGTTTAACATCGGTATAGAAAAAAGCGATGTTGAATACGAATACTGACACCGGTTTCACATAGTAGGCATTGTCTATGTTTAGAAATTAAAAAGGCCAAATATATGCTTTTAACTTTGACATCGCCAGATTTTCTTAACCGTTGTCTATGGCCATTTTTAAAAAAATAAAAATTTACTTGTCTCCCCCCCGCGGTTTCAGTACACTTTCCCCCCTTCAATTTTAACCAAGTTATTCACTTTATCCTTATTCCCCCTTTTCCAAAATATCTCTCCCGTGACCCTCATCTCTCTCGTCTCTCTCACCTCTCATATCTCTCTCATCTCTCCCCTCTTTCTCTCTTACTGTTTTCTCACCTCTCATCTCTTCTCTCATCTTCTCACCGTCTCTCTCTCTCTTTTCGCCTAAACCCTAATTTCAGCCCCAATTCAAATTCAAACTTTGTAGCTCCAAATTAGAGCAAATTAAGCTTCAAATTAAGTAGAGGTAGACGCTTTGGAGCATCTGGAGGTTGGAGCAAATTAACCATTGAGGTTTTGGAGCATCTCGAGTTTTGGAACATTGAAGAGCATCTGGATGTATATTCTTCGTACCCTCTTTTTTACGGTTTATATCCTGTTTATATTCTTTGTGCATGTATATAAGAAATGTTTTTTGGGGGGTTTTATGTTTTGTTTTTTTTGGGTTTATTTTGTTCTTGTTTGTTTCTTTTTGGGGGTTTCGTATTGGGGGTTTTTATCATAATGTGTTTTTAATTATGTGTTTGCAATAAGTACGTGTTTTTTGAGGGTTTTAGTATATGTTTTTTGGGGGTTGTTCATACATACTAGTGTGTTTTGGAGGTTTCTTTTGCTTCTGCTGCCTTGACAAAACTTAAAACGGAGTAAGTGCATTTGAACCTAAAGTAAGTGCATCATAGTTTAGATAGTTGCCTCACTTAGCTATGATACACACTGTAGATTTGTACTTGAGCTATAGAGCACATTTTGGAATTATGTATTTTTAATTATGTGATATTTTCAAATCATTGTATGACCTATAATGTATAAATCATTTTGATAGTTTCGGAGCACTGTTTGATGAGTAATGAATATCTTGCTTTGTTTGGTGTTAGTTTGGTGATAGCTGCTCACATTGTTTATGTTTGTGATATCTCGGCTTAAATATCTTGGTTTAATTTAGTCTAGTTTATAAATTTAGTCTAGTTTTGCAATTAATTGGGTATATGCGTAGGATTTTAGAGTGACGAATTAGTACTATAAATTATTATGATATCAAGGTATTTACTCCTTTCTAAGTGTATATAATTATCCCTACAGTAACCAACACAAATTTGATATACTTTTTATTCAATAATTATAAATAGGTACGTGTTAGATATTTAATATTTATAGTGGTTATCAGTTAGGGAAATTTGATTGATAAGATATGGATTTTACAAGATAAGGATTCTTTAGCATTTGAAATGGGGGTGGAAAACTTCTTGATATATGCTCAAGAAAATTGTGATGATCGTAAAAAAATTCCTTGCCTTTGTGGATGAGCGCCAATTTTAAAAAATTCCCTGTAAAAACAATCAGGGACAATGGCTTTTGTCTAGGTTATAAGCATTGGGTCTGGCACGGGGAGACTACTTCTACGGGTCCTAAATCTTCAAGTGCTAGTTGTCCACCTGAAGAGCAAGCTCCAGACCCAGCTCCTGAGCAAGCTTCTGATTAAGCGTCAGAGCAAGATCAGGAGCATATCGCTGCTTCAGAAACTGTTGATGTTTGTGAAGCGGCATATAACTCGGGTCAATATGATAATGATTCGTATCAGTTTAGGAGGTTCGTAGCCGATGCTGAGCAACCTCTATATGAGGGTAGTGACTGTACTAAGTTAGAGTCGATGTTGAAGTTGCATAACTGGAAATCTAGGTTTGGTATTACCGATAGTGCCTTCACTGACCTCCTTTCTTTTGTTGGCTCTCTACTTCCAAAAGATATTGTGTTACCTAGTAATGCATATGAAGCAAAAAAACCCTCTCCATTTAGGTCTAGAGTATATAAAGTTCCATTCATGTCTGAATGATTGTATACTTTTCAAGGGTCTACATGCTGATGCAACCAAGTATCCTAAGTGTCGACTGTCTCGGTAGAAGTTGACAAAGAAAGGTGAAGAGAGGGTTAATCTTCCAGCCAAAGTCATGTGGTATTTTCTAACAATTCCTAGATTTAAACGTATGTTTAAATCTCCTTCCACCGCTGAATTTTAAACCGACTCTCCATCTTGGAAAATTATAGATTATAGGTGGCCCTCCTTTGGTAGTGAACCGAGAAACCTTCGCTTCGATTTGTAGTCGGATGGTGTAAACCCGCACAATAATGGCCTATCTAACAGATATAGTTGCTGGCCAGTCATATTGGTGACTTACAATCTTCCTCCCTGGTTATGTATGACAAGGAAATATATGATGTTGTCGATATTGGTCCCTGGCCCGCATGAGCCTGGTAATAACATCGACATCTACTTACAACCGATGATTGATGATTTGAAAAGCTTTGGAGGAAGGTGAACCAAATGTGTATGAGGCGTATAACAAATCATTTTTCACTTTAAAAGCAGTTTTAATATGGACGATAAATGACTTCCCTGCTTATGGAAATTCATCTGGTTGCGTCCATAAAGGTTATAAGTGTTATCCAGTTTGTGGAGATGACACCGTAGCTAAATATTTGACTCATAGTAGGAAATTGTGCTACCAAGGTCATCGCCAATATTTGCCTCTACATCATCCTTATAGAAGGCAAAATGGCGCTTTTAATGGAAAACAAGAGTTTGGGCAGCCGCGTGGAATCCTATCCAAAGAAGAAGTGTTAGTAGAGCAAGAACAAATCAAATTTGAATTTGGGAAGAAAATGAAGAAGGCAAAGAAGGTTAAAAGTCCATGGAAGAAAAGTCAGTATTTTTCGAGTTAGAATACTGGAAATTTCACCATGTTAGGCATTATATTGATATCATGCATGTCGAGAAAAATGTATGTGATAGTCTGATTAGCACATTACTAAATATGTGTCATAAGACAAAAGATAGTGCAGCAGCCCGTCATGATATGATGGAAATGGGCGTTAGATCTTATTTGGCTCCACAAGTAGGAGTAAAGAAAACCCATTTGCTTCCTTCTCTCATTACTTTGTCAAAGGCCGAAAAAAAAGACATTCTTTTCATCATTAATGTCGATGAAACTTTCCATACGGACATAAAAAATTATGTTTACATGCCTGATTTGAATATTTACGGGCTGAAGTCACATGATTTCCACATTCTTCTCCAACAATTACTCCCAGTTGCAATATACTCCGTTCTTCCGAAGCATGGTAGGGTCACAATTATTAGATTGTGTTTCTTTTTTAATGCTTTATGCAACAAAGTAGTAGACGTGTTAAAACTCGATAAGCTGCAGTCAGATGTCATACTGACCTTGTGCGATCTAGAAAAGGTTTTCCATGTGTCATTTTTTGATGTAATGGTACATATAGTAGTCCACTTGGTTCAGGAACTACGCTTATGCGGACCAGTATTTAATAGGTAGATGTATGCATTTGAACGATTTAATAAAGTACTAAAGGGTTATGTTCGAAACCTTTATTATCCCGAAGGTTGTACGGCAGAGAGTTACCTTTGAGAAGAGTCCGTAGAATTTTGCACCGAGTTTCTTAGTCATAATTGCTCCACTGCCGGTCTTCCAAAGGACCAAGATAATAAGATATCTGGTCCATTATACGTTGTGATAATAAAATCAGTAGAAGAGAAGGAGCGAGATGAAGCACATCTACATGTCCTTCTAAACAACGTTGAAGTGTTTCCATATATTATGTGAGTTTATTCACTTTGTTGTTTTCAATTCCTCATTATCCAATAGTTAGTCTTCTAATGTGTTTTTAATATATCATTCCATATGCATTTTTCAGAATGCATAAGGAATATCTTGAAGAAATTCACTGAGGGAAAAGGAAAAGCTTACATTGGCTCATGAGAGATCACAATCGGCTCTTTGCTGATTGGTTTCAAAACAAAGTCAGTGTTGTATTAGGTTCTTTGTTCTGTAGTGTAATCACAACTATTAGCTATTTAGGATTTTAATCCGCAAAGTCACAAAAAAAGATAAATATATTTTTGTTGACCAAGTCAAGCAAGTGTTTTACCTTGAAGATCCCGTTGATGCTACCTGGTATGTTGTACTGTCCTCCACAACTCGAGACTACCATGAATTGTATAATGAAGATGACTTAGGAGACACGACCATGGAACATCCCCATTCTGCACTGAAATCCCCGCAACTGATGTCACTACTGATGATGTCGCTCATACTGCTAGACCTAATGTTGAGGGAATTTGGATTAAAAATGCTGCTACTAAAACCCCTGCATCTAATGTCGTTACTGACTGATGATGTAGCTTTATGTATTATGTAGTCTTTTATTATTGGTCAAATAATTTTATTATTGTGTGTAAAATATATATCTTATTGGAAATTTCGATGACTGAATGAACCATATATATTTGCCTTTAATTGTGTTATAATGTGTAAAATACATTATTTAATTGTTCTTTTTTTCTTTTGTTTTCCAGTGTTATAATCATATAAATAATTCTTCCATAATTACTGATTGATTGCATTGTTTTTTCTTTAATTATTTTGCATTGTTTAATTGTTCTTGTATAAAATGCTTCATTCAGTAAATAGAAATGGAGCAAAACTTATGTTCAATTTTATTATAATAATTTTCTTTAATTGTAATGACTGATGGCATTATTTTTTTCTTTAATTGTAATTATGCTTGTATTGATGGCTTTATGTTCAATTTTATTCAGACTAAGGGAGCAAAATGGTAAATAAGCAAAAAGCCAAGAAAGTAATTTTCGAAGAAAGTGACGGGAATAATAAGTCTGAAAAGTTTGAGGATGAGATGGTTCCTGATGTCAAAACTACAGAGACTTGTAATGATAAGTTGGTTCAAGTCCCTCCACAACATCAAACTCAAAGTAGTGGTGAAGAAACAATGACCACTTCTAAATCTACAAAAAAGAGGCTAGGAGGTGCGCGTGGTGTTTCAGCTCTTCACAAAGTAGTGGTGAAGAAAGCTCAGGGAAACAAATTTAAAGTTAGATACAATGAATTTGGAGTTCCCATCAGAAATATCAGGCCTACTTTACAGTCTTACATAGGAATGCTCGCAAGGACAATGATTTCAATCGACACTGAAAACTGGCCAAAAGTGGATTGTGATTTAAAAGCAAAATTACGGGATGATGTCCAGGTAAATTATATCCCTTGTTGACTTCTTCATTTTATTTAAATTATGACTGTAAATTATATGGCTTATTAATATTATGTGCTTTAATACGCTGCTCTTTAGGACACATTCAAAATTGCCTCAAAAAGTGAGAAGTTTGTGCTACAGTCGGCAGGTGAAAAATGAAGGCAGTTTAAAGCTCATTTAACTACAAAATATGTGATTCCATTTATTGGAAAAAAGAAGAAATTGATGAAGCCTCCGATGAATTATGCCTTTGTTGGTAAAGAACCTTGGAAGAAATTTGTTGCTGAGAGGACGAGCCCCAAATGGCTGGTATGAATATATTCTACTAATATAATATACAGGATTGCCATTTTACTTGCTAAATGATTAAAAAAAATTTGGTTAAATAATATTTATTAATTTTAAAATTTGTTTTGGTGCAGGAACACCGTAAGTTATAGAGCAATAGAGTGGGTAAACGGAAAAATCATTATTGTTTGTCAAGGAAGGGGTATATTGGTTTGCGAGAAGAAGAAGTAAGAACCTATATCTATGTGGCTTTGCAATTCTATGTTTTAAGGGAGTTCAGACATTTTTCTCTTTTTTAACAAATGTCAAAGCAGTACAAGGTGTTATACAAACATGTTACAGTCTTCGTAAAAGCCATTGGGGAGTCAATACTGATTTCGTATGATTCTGACGTGTTTGGAACTGAGAAAACAATTTATATCTTTCATGAAAATGTGAAAGCATTGTTGGAGTTCGATATGATTGGCCAAGCTGCAATATCATCTTATATGGCGTAAGTTACTTTTTTTATCATTATATATACAATATTCATATTTGCCAAGCTGCAATATCATCTTATATAGCGTAAGTTACTTTTTTTATCGTTATATATACAATATTCATATTTTATACGGATATTATAAGTAATGTAATTCACTCCCTGGTAGGCTCTTGCAAACACTGATTAAGATTGAGAGGAAGAATGATGATGTGGTCTTATATGGATTCTTCGATCCAGGACCTACATTTACGTTAAACAATTCTTTTCGTTCTTATTTTGTTAATCGGTTGAAAGAGAGTAGTCCCTATCGCATGTACTTCATGCCACATAATCATAAGTAAGTATTTTTAATTTAGACATGCTCTTACAAATTAATATATTTAAGTAGTTCTTTTTAAAAATTTTGACTTGTATTTTTCTTTTTTCTTTTTCATAAACATGGTTGTCACTGAATTTTGGTTGTAGTTTGGGATGGCGACATTTATATTATGAACCCTCTGCCACATCCAACACATTTTGACGAGTTGGAAAATCATTAATAGAGTAATATATTTCTATTTACTATATATATATAGTAAATATTCCCCCTTTCGAAAAATAATCATGTATATTATTGTTGTTCTCTAATGTAGAGCGTTGAAATCCTACAATTCTCAAACTGGAAGGGGAAATAAAGCCCCTCAGATAAAGAATCTTCTTGTAAGTTTTTTGTATTTTAAATTTTTTTATCGGTTTATAATTTTAAGTAATTTCTAGAGTTAACTTATATTTATATTGTAACAGGGATCTCCCAAACAACCAGGAGGGGATGAATGTGGTTATGTTATAATGCGATACATAGAAATATATCATTGCTGATAAGGAACTATCTTTTAATACCAAGGTATATATGCAAATCATTTATGATATATGGCATGTAGAAATTTTTTGTGCAGTTTTTTGAAACAGATGAAATATGAGTGTTGTTTCTGTAGATATTTTATATAATTAAAAATATATTGCATGGATGGCGTTAGTGGTTGTGATTTCCATATGGATATTGTTTTTATTATTATAGTAGTGATAGATAATTATTAGCTGATGGAAGTATGGCTGGATGACAGTATGGATGGGACTTATCCTAAATTCCTATGTATGAAACCTTGAAAACTGAGGGTACGGTTTTGGATTGACGAAGAAAATTACTGTTAAATATAGTAAAGGTCATGTTTTTATATGTTGTCAGTATTCAGTTATATTTATACATAATTTAAGATTCTGGATAAGCTATATATGTTACATATTGGTTCTGTTTATATTTAACTATACATATGGTAATTCTGGTTAATAATATTCTGGTTGTTATCATTAGGATTTATAAATGTTAGCATGGACTAAAATAAATGCATCAAACCATTTTAGAGCAAATGAGAAATGCATACCTGTTGAGAGCGAGCAAACTTTGAATATAAAGCCTATGTCAGTAATGCTAATTTTTACTTGTGTTATTTAGTGGGCAGCCAAAACTCGAAAGTCCTACACAAGGCAGGAGCTGGATGAGGTGCGGTTGAAGGTGCTTGAATTTATCCAAGACAAGATGTAAAACTGGTGTCTGATTAAGGGTTTTAAATTGCTAAGTATCTATATATAGCTTTCCTCTGAACTAAGTGATCTTCATGTTGTGTTTTGCTGGTGGTTGGTGGTTATCGGAGGTTTGGTGAAAATTACATCCATCATTCTGATTTATGTTTGGAATTGTCGAAATTTGACAATATTGGTACATATTAACTAGTCAAATATATTTAGAATGTTGGATGTAATAACTAGCAAATTTGGGTTTTATTATTTTTGGTTGGGATGTTTATTTTAGACTTGGAGTGTATGTCAGAATTTAGCTTGTTGAATTGAATGTTAAGAAAGTTGGTATCAATGTAGCTTTAAGTTTCTGTTGGAAGTTTTTTGTTGGGATGTTGCATTGTTTGGTATTTTTCTGGTTGTAAATGCAATTGGTTCCCTGTGTTATAAATAGTACCAGGATGGTATGCAATTTACAGTACATTAACATCATAATGATAAATGTAAACCGATATAAAAAATGAACAAAAGACATTAGGTAAAATAATATTAAACGAAAAAGAACTACAAAAACCAATGTGAAATAGTCATTAGACATCGGTTCTGAAAATAAACTCAATGTATTTTAAACCAAATAACATTGAATTTTTAAAAAGAGGATGTCTTAAATTTTACAATATTAAAGAGTAAACATCGGTAAGAGAAACAGGCTGATGTTAAACAACAAGAGTTAATATCATTTTCAAAAAGTAAACCCATATTTTCTCCAGCATTTCACATCGGTGTGTTAAACTAACCAATGTCTGATCCAGCATTTCACATCGGTTGTTTAAACTAACCGATGTCTGATCCCACATTTCACATCAGTCATTTAAACTAACCGATGTCTGATCTAGCATTCACATCGGTTTATTCGAAAGAATTTTAATAAATGGCTTTTAGAGCTTGTAGGTTTCATATTTTAATGGATAAATACCTCATAATATACTCATATTCACCTAAAAATAATGTAATATAAGCTGAAATTTGTTGCAAAGATATGATATTTAATCTTAAAACTGATGTATAGCAGTGTAACAGACATGGGTTGTTAACCGATGTCAAAGGCTGATGACATTTAACATCACACGCGAAGACATCGGTTCAGATTTATTTTAACATCGGTTCTGAACCGATATCTGATGCCATATTTCTTGTAGTGAATTTATACTCAATATTGATTCCTGAAATCCAAATATTATATATAAGACGAAAAGAAAATGAAACTACCATGAAAGTATAGGAAATGTTTGTATACACAAAAATACACAAAATATATGTGAACCAAGATAAAATATCAACATATATATCTAAATATATATATAGTCCTCCTTCAATACAAACTAAATTAAAATATACATTGAAAATCTCTGTAAATCACTAATTTACATACTCAAAATCACTAAATATAACAGTAAATAATATGTTAATAATTTAGTGGATATCACTAAATTACACAATACTGATCAATAAATGAGTGGTGCCACCGTCAAAAATATATAATTGGATTATTATATAATTACTAATTATACATATATCAATTAGTAATACGTCATTGTATAGTTTGTATATATATTGGTTTGTATTGGATCACTACATTCTATAATATATATATATATTATATATATATATATATATTTTTTTAAAAAAATAATAATTAATTGTTTCAGATATATTATATTGATATCGTATAACTCTATGTTTGAACGTATACTAACCCAAATATATAAGTCATATGACACCGAGTATGTTCATATTCCTTCATTTGATGTTCTTACACCGAAAATATAAAATAATTTCGAATATTTGTATCATTTCCGTAATTTTAATAAACTCAAATTTAGTGTTTTTTATACAAAAAAACAAAAAATATATAAATTAGAAAATGGTTTTAAGTACTCTCGTACCAAATCAAAATTAAAAATCTATACTATCTATACTATACTATAATAACCGGAATGAAGTATAATTTGGGTCAACGGTTATTCCCTAATTTTAGTTATTAAAAAGGTAAAAAATAGTGTTATATATCCGCTAAACTACTAAATTGTTAAAATACTAGACTTAGACTACTTATACTACTAAACTACGATCACAAATTATTCTATTATTAAAAAATAAATAAATAGTGGTATATATCCGCTAAACTACTAAATTCTTAAACTACTGGACATAATCAACTTATCCTACTAAACTACGATCACATGTTATCCTATAATTTTTATTATTAATTTATAATTATTATATAATTATAAAAATATTTTATAATTATAATATGAAGGGATAAATAAAAAATTTAAATAATAACAGGAACCGTGCATGGGATTTAAGCTAGTATATCGAATATAATAACCGGAATGGGGTATATTTTAGTTCAACAGTTATCCCCTTATTTTGGTTATTAAAAATAAAAATAAATATTGTTATACACATGCTAAACTACTAAATTGCTAAGTTATTAAATATAGTCTCCTTATCCCGCTAAACTACAACCAAAACTTATCCTACAAAACTACGATCACGGCTCTTTCCTAATTCTTTTATTATTTTTATTATAAATCTATAATTAATATATATTTATATAAATATATTAAAATTAATATATGATTGGATAAATAAAATTTAAAATTTATTTAAATATTAACAGAACATGTGCATTGCACGGGATTTAATCTAGACTACTATAATAATTGGAATGACGTATAATTTGGTTCAAAAGTTATTCCCTCATTTTGTTTATTAAAAATTATAAATAGTGTTATATCTGTTAAAATACTAAATTATTAAACTACAAGACATAATCTATTTATCCTACTAAACTACGACTCCATGTTTATACAATAATTTTAATTATAACTTTATAATTATTATATATTTATATAAATATTTTAAAATTATAATATGACCGAATTAAAAAAAATATTAACAAAATCCTGGATTTAAACTAGTATCATAAAATAATATTTTAGGTTCAACAAAATTACAATGACAAAAAACAGCATAACAAAATTAATAAATTTGTCCAGCCCGACACCCCTAAATCCTATTATCAGGCTTCTTAAAGTCAAATTGAGTAGAAATGAGCTTGTCAAAACACAAGTACTTTCCCGAACAGCTTATGTCAGAGATACTCAAAAGACTTTTGGTTAAGGATGTTTTACGTTGTGGAGCTATCCAAAAATCATGGTATTCTCTTGTAAGAACTCCTATGTTTATCTCTCTCCACTCTAATTATCAAAAACTCACATCCCATATAAACCCTAAATATCTACTTTTCCATAAATTTTATACCCATGAATTAATAGTACATTTCGATGATCCACAATGTGAAGAATATTGCAATCATGCATTTGACTTAGGATCAGCTAGTGCTTGGTATGCACAATCAAATGGTTTAATTTATCTGTCTTTAATGTTTGATTCGGAACATCATTATAATCCCAACATTGCTCTCTTGAATCCTCTAGCTCATAAATTTAAGATGCTCCCTCACTCGCCCCTTTAGCTTTTGGGTTTTTACCGGAAGTTAACGATTATGTTGTGGTACATATTCTCAAACCTAAATCTACTGCTGCACTTTACTTTGATCCATACTCACCTGATGACTCTTACGAGCAGGCCCTGCACACAGTAGAGATTGGGGTTTATAGTCTTAACTCTAATTCTTGGAAGAAAATATGCCAAGTTAAAGTTTTTGTTGATTTTATGAGTACTAATAGATCTGTATTTGTTAATGGAACTGCATTTTGGGTAGGGTTTAACACCGACATTTCATATCAATTAGTTATGTACTTTGATACAAAAACAAATATACTGGGAAAAATCAAGGTGCCTAACTGGATTGCACTTCACGAACGTCAGCTTTGTAATCATCTTATTCTTCCATTTGGTCAATCGATCGCTTACTTTGTTGAGGTTGAGGATTTCGATGTAGAAGAGGATGATGAGGATTATAAATCTCCTCATCTGGATATTTGGGTATTGAAAGATGATATGATAGATGAGTTTTCTTTGGAGAAAAAGAAGAGTGTGAGTATAAGTGAACATGTTTCGGCTCAAGTCTTGGGTGTAAGGAACAACGGTGATCCAATACTAGGAATATCAAACAGTTTGATTACATATAATCTTGACACCCATGAACCAAATAATTTTGTTGATCGTTTGACTCCCTATTCCTTGTTGGAATTAATCTAAACATTTTATTTGTTTTATTGTTTAAATTAATCAGCTGGTCACTAGTATTAGTATTGCAGTAAGAGTAGGACTCCATAGTTGTTAGGATGTGTAGTCAGGAGAATAAGTCGTGGAGAAAACTAAGGTGTTTAGCCCTGGTTTGTATCTATCAGTTTAGGCTCAATAGTTTTAGATAAATTTGCTTCAGTTGCATTTGTTTTAGGTAACTCTCTCAGATTGTAAAACTCATCAGTTATCAATATAGCTGCTTTCATTTCTGTTTAACAGTATTGTTCTTGTCTATATTCTACACCTGGTATCAGAGCTTCACTCGATCGCAAGCCACACTTCAAGCAAATGGAGACCAACAAGGGAAAAAAAGTTCTTTTGGTTTAAGCTACCCAATTCTAACTAAGACAAATTACACAACATGGGCTATGAAAATGTGTGTGTTCATGGAGGCCCATGGTGTATGGGATGCGGGTGAACCCAAAGATGTAAATGCTGCAATTGAAGACAAGATGGATAAGCGAGCTTTGGCTATTATATATCAGGGGATAGGTGAAGATCTGTTAATGTCCATAGCTGACAAAATGACCTCAAAGACAGCTTGGGAGGCAATAAAAACGGTTCACCTTGGAGCAGACAAAGTTAAAAAGGCGAAAGCTCAAACTCTTAAGGCTGAATTTGAGTCTCTTGTCATGAAAGATACGGAACAGCTAGATGATTTCTGCATGAAGATAAATAGCCTGGTGACCAACATCCGGATGTTAGGAGAGAAGGTTGAGGAGACGTATGTCATCAAAAAGCTCTTGAGAGCAGTACCTGTGAAGTTTCTTCAAATTGCATCAGTGATTGAGCAATTTGGAGATTTGGAGAAAATGTTCGTAGAAGAAGTTGTGGGATACCTCAAGGCACACGAGGAGAGAATACACGGACAAAGTGAAGTGAATAACGGCCAGCTCATTCTTACAGAAGAGGAGTGGTCACGACGTGAAGGCACTGAGACCAAACTGTTGTTTACATGGGACAAATGGTTGAAGCGAGCTAACAAAGGAGGAAATGGGGGCAATGGAGATTACCGTAAGGACGGTCGAATATTTCGTGATAGGAGCAAAGTCAAATGTTTTAACTACCATAATCACGGACATTTCGCTTCGGAATGCCGTAAGCCAATGAGAGACAGAGAACAACGAGCTGAGCCAAATCTGACTCAAATCACTTATGATGAGTCCGCATTGCTTGTGGATGAATTCGACAAGATCGACAACAGCAGAGGCACTAAACTTAATACGGAGGAGGTCAACACGTGGTATCTAGACAATGGTGCCAGCAGTCACATGACTGGGCATCGTGGAAAGTTCAAAGATTTAGACGAAACTGTTATGGGTCAAGTGAATTTCAGTGACGGGTCTATGGTACACATAAAAGGCAGAGGAACTGTGAAGCTTGTGTGTAAAAATGGTGAAGAACGTGAACTGAAAGACGTATACTATATACCAACCCTCAGAAATAACATAATTAGACTAGGTCAGTTATCCGAGGAAGGTAATCGAGTTGTTCTTGTTGGAAACATGTTGTGGGTATACACCGCAGATGGGAAACTCTTAATCAAGGTACAAAGAGGTATGAACAGATTGTACAAGCTATGTGTCAAGGGAGTTCGAGGTGACTATTTACTATCAAAGTCGGAAGAGGAGACACGACTTTGGCATCTAAGCCTTGGTCACATCAACTTTCCAGTGATGCAACTTATGTCCCGGAAACAAATGGTTTGTGGCCTACCCAAGGTGATGCAACCAGCAGGAGCATGTAGTGGCTGCCTCATGTAGAAACAATCACGTAAGCCATTCCCTTCTCACTCTGTTTTTTCTGCGAAGCGTGTTTTAGAATTAATACATGAAGATTTATGTGGCCCTATCACTCCCATAACACCAGCGGGGAATAAATATTTTATGTTGCAAAATCTGAAGCACTGACAGCTTTCAAGGGTTTTAAAGCTCTAGTTGAGAATGGTGTTACACCAGGAATCAGAGTATTACGGACTGACAACGGAGGAGAGTTCTTGCTTAACAGAGTTCAATAAATTTTGTGAAGAGATGGGCATTTTGAGACAGCACACAGCACCATATTCTCCGCAACAGAACGGGGTTGTCGAAAGGCGTAATAGAACAGTGGTAGTTATGGGCAGGAGTTTGCTAAAAGAGCGGAATGTTCCATCTGAAATGTGGGGAGAAGCAATTACACACGCAGTTTATGTACTCACAAAACTGATGGCTTTATGTTCAATTTTATTCAGACTAAGGGAGCAAAATGGTAAATAAGCAAAAAGCCAAGAAAGTAATTTTCAAAGAAAGTGACGGGAAGAATAAGTCTGAAAAGGTTGAGGATGAGATGGTTCCTGATGTCAAAACTACAGAGACTTGTAATGATAAGTTGGTTCAAGTCCCTCCACAACATCAAACTCAAAGTAGTGGTGAAAGAACAATGACCACTTCTAAATCTACAAAAAAGAGGCTAGGAGGTGCGCGTGGTGTTTCAGCTCTTCACAAAGTAGTGGTGAAGAAAGCTCGGGGAAACAAATTTAAAGTTAGATACAATGAATTTGGAGTTCCCATCAGAAATATCAGGCCTACTTTACAGTCTTACATAGGAATGCTCGCAAGGACAATGATTTCAATCGACACTGAAAACTGGCCAAAAGTGGATTGTGATTTAAAAGCAAAATTACGGGATGATGTCCAGGTAAATTATATCCCTTGTTGACTTCTTCATTTTATTTAAATTATGACTATAAATTATATGGCTTATTAATATTGTGTGCTTTAATACGCCGCTCTTTAGGACACATTCAAAATTGCCTCAGAAAGTGAGAAGTTTGTGCTACAGTCGGCAGGTGAAAAATGAAGGCAGTTTAAAGCTCATTTAACTACAAAATATATGATTCCATTTATTGGAAAAAAGAAGAAATTGATGAAGCCTCCGATGAATTATGCCTTTGTTGGTAAAGAACCTTGGAAGAAATTTGTTGCAGAGAGGACGAGCCCCAAATGGCTGGTATGAATATATTCTACTAATATAATATACAGGATTGCCATTTTACTTGCTAAATGATTAAAAAAAATTTGGTTAAATAATATTTATTAATTTTAAAATTTGTTTTGGTGCAGGAACAGCGTAAGTTATAGAGCAATAGAGTGGGTAAACGGAAAAATCATTACTGTTTGTCAAGGAAGGGGTATATTGGTTTGTGAGAAGAAGTAAGAACCTATATCTATGTGGCTTTGCAATTCTATGTTTTAAGGGAGTTCAAACATTTTTCTCTTTTTTAGCAAATGTCAAAGCAGTACAAGGTGTTATACAAACATGTTGTAGTCTTCGTAAAAGCCATTGGGGAGTCAATACTGATTTCGTATGATTCTGACGTGTTTGGAACTGAGAAAACAATTTATATCTTTCATGAAAATGTGAAAGCATTGTTGGAGTTCGATATGATTGGCCAAGCTGCAATATCATCTTATATGGCGTAAGTTACTTTTTTTATCGTTATATATACAATATTCATATTTGCCAAGCTGCAATATCATCTTATATGGCGTAAGTTACTTTTTTTATCGTTATATATACAATATTCATATTTTATACGGATATTATAAGTAATGTAATTCACTCCCTGGTAGGCTCTTGCAAACACTGATTAAGATTGAGAGGAAGAATGATGATGTGGTCTTATATGGATTCTTCGATCCAGGACCTACATTTACGTTGAACAATTCTTTTCGTTCTTATTTTGTTAATCGGTTGAAAGAGAGTAGTCCCTATCGCATGTACTTCATGCCACATAATCATAAGTAAGTATTTTTAATTTAGACATGCTGTTACAAATTAATATATTTAAGTAGTTCTTTTGAAAATTTCTGACTTGTATTTTTCTTTTTTCTTTTTCATAAACATGGTTGTCACTGAATTTTGGTTGTAGTTCGGGATGGCGACATTTATATTATGAACCCTCTGCCACATCCAACACATTTTGACGAGTTGGAAAATCATTAACAGAGTAATATATTTCTATTTACTATATATATATAGTAAATATTCCTCCTTTCAAAAAATAATCATGTATATTATTGTTGTTCTGTAATGTAGAGCGTTGAAATCCTACAATTCTCAAACTGGAAGGGGAAATAAAGCTCCTCAGATAAAGAATCTTCTTGTAAGTTTTTTGTATTTTAAATTTTTTTATCAGTTTATAATTTTAAGTAATTTCTAGAGTTAACTTATATTTATATTGTAACAGGGATCTCCCAAACAACCAGGAGGGGATGAATGTGGTTATGTTATAATGCGATACATAGAAATATATCATTGCTGATAAGGAACTATCTTTTAATACCAAGGTATATATTCAAATCATTTATGATTTATGGCATGTAGAAATTTTTTGTGCAGTTTTTTGAAACAGATGAAATATGAGTGTTGTTTCTGTAGATATTTTATATAATTAAAAATATATTGCATGGATGGCGTTAGTGGTTGTGATTTCCATATGGATATTGTTTTTATTATTATAGTAGTGATAGATAATTATTAGCTGATGGAAGTATGGCTGGATGACAGTATGGATGGGACTTATCCTAAATTCCTATGTATGAAAACTTGAAAACTGAGGGTACGGTTTTGGATTGACGAAGAAAATTACTGTTAAATATAGTAAAGGTCATGTTCTTATATGTTATCAGTATTCAGTTATATTTATACATAATTTAAGATTGTGGATAAGCTATATATGTTACATATTGGTTATGTTTATATTTAACTATACATATGGTAATTCTGGTTAATAATATTCTGGTTGTTATCATTATGATTTATAAATGTTAGCATGGACTAAAATAAATGCATCAAACCATTTTAGAGCAAATGAGAAATGCATACCTGTTGAGAGCGAGCAAACTTTGAATATAAAGCCTATGTCAGTAATGCTAATTTTAACTTGTGTTATTTAGTGGGCAGCCAAAACTCGAAAGTCCTACACAAGGCAGGAGCTGGATGAGGTGCGGTTGAAGGTGCTTGATTTTATTCAAGACAAGATGTAAAACTGGTGTCTGATTAAGGGTTTTAAATTGCTAAGTATCTATATATAGCTTTCCTCTGAACTAAGTGATCTTCATGTTGTGTTTTGCTGGTGGTTTGTGGTTATCGGAGGTTTGGTGAAAATTACATCCATCATTCTGATTTATATTTGGAATTGTTGAAATTTGACAATATTGGTACATATTAACTAGTTAAATATATTTAGAATGTTGGATGTAATAACTAGCGAATTTGGGTTTTATTATTTTTGGTTAGGATGTTTATTTTAGACTTGGAGTGTATGTCAGAATTTAGCTTATTGAATTGAATGTTAAGAAAGTTGGTATCAATGTAGCTTTATGTTTCTGTTGGAAGTTTTTTGTTGTGATGTTGCATTGTTTGGTATTTTTCTGGTTGTAAATGCAATTGGTTCCCTGTGCTATAAATAGTACCAGGATGGTATGCAATTTACAGTACATTAATATTACAATGATAGATGTAAACCGATATAAAAAATGAACAAAAGACATTAGGTAAAATAATATTAAACGAAAAAGAACTACAAAAACTAATGTGAAATAGTCATTAGACATCGGTTCTGAAAATAACCTCAATGTATTTTAAACCAAATAACATTGAATTTTTAAAAAACGGATGTCTTAAATTTTATAATATTAAAGAGTAAACATCGCTAAGAGAAACAGGCTGATGTTAAACAACAAGAGTTAATATCATTTTCAAAAAGTAAACCCATGTTTTATCCAGCATTTCACATCGGTGTGTTAAACTAACCGATGTCTGATCCAGCATTTCACATCGGTTGTTTAAACTAACCGATGTCTGATCCCACATTTCACATCAGTCATTTAAACTAACCGATGTCTGATCTAGCATTCACATCGGTTTATTCGAAAGAATTTTAATAAATGGCTTTTATAGCTTGTAGGTTTCATGTTTTAATGGATAAATACCTCATAATATACTCATATTCACCTAAAAATAATGTAATATAAGCTGAAATTTGTTGCAAAGATATCATATTTAATCTTAAAACTGATGTATAGCAGTGTAATAGACATCGGTTGTTAACCGATGTCAAAGGCTGATGACATTTAACATCACACGCTAAGACATCAGTTCAGATTTATTTTAACATCGGTCTTGAACCGATGTCTGATGCCATATTTCTTGTAGTAAATTTATACTCAATATTGATTCTTGAAATCCAAATATTATATATAACACGAAATGAAAATGAAACTGCCATGAAAGTATAGGAAATGTTTGTATACACAAAAATACACAAAATATATGTGAACCAAGATAAAATATCAACATATATATCTAAATATATATAGTCCTCCTTCAATACGAACTAAATTAAAATATACATTGAAAATCTCTGTAAATCACTAATTTACATACTCAAAATCACTAAATATAACAGTAAATAATATGTTAATAATTTAGTGGATATCACTAAATTACACAATACTGATCAATAAATGAGTGGTGCCACCGTCAAAAATATATAATTGGATTATTATATAATTACTAATAATACATATATCAATTAGTAATAGGTCATTGTATAGTTTGTATATATATTGGTTTGTGTTGGATCACTACATTCTATAATATATATATATATATATATATTATATATATTTTTTAAAAAAAAAATAATAATTAATTGTTTCAGATATAATATATTGATATCGTATAACTCTATGTTTGAACGTATACTAACCCAAATATATAAGTCATATGACACCGAGTATGTTCATATTCCTTCATTTGATGTTCTTACACCGAAAATATAAAATAATTTCGAATATTTGTATCATTTCCATAATTTTAATAAACTCAAATTTACTGTTTTTTATACAAAAAAAATATATATAAATTAGAAAATGGTTTTAAGTACTCTCGTACCAAATCAAAATTAAAAATCTATACTATCTATACTATACTATAATAACCGGAGTGAAGTATAATTTGGTTCAACGGTTATTCCCTAGTTTTAGTTATTAAAAAGGTAAAAAATAGTGTTATATATCCGCTAAACTACTAAATTGTTAAAATACTAGACTTAGACTACTTATACTACTAAACTACGATCACAAATTATTCTATTATTAAAAAATAAATAAATAGTGGTATATATCCGCTAAACTACTAAATTCTTAAACTACTGGACATAATCTACTTATCCTACTAAACTACGATCACATGTTATCCTATAATTTTTATTATTAATTTATAATTATTATATAATTATAAAAATATTTTATAATTATAATATGAAAGGATAAATAAAAAATTTAAATAATAACGGGAACCGTGCATGGGATTTAAGCTAGTATATAGAATATAATAACCGGAATGTGCTATATTTTAGTTCAACAGTTATCCCCTTATTTTGGTTATTAAAAATAAAAATAAATATTGTTATACACATGCTAAAGTACTAAATTGCTAAGTTATTAAATATAGTCTCCTTATCCCGCTAAACTACAACCAAAACTTATCCTACAAAACTACGATCACGCCTCTTTCCTAATTCTTTTATTATTTTTATTATAAATCTGTAATTAATATATATTTATATAAATATATTAAAATTAATATATGATTGGATAAATAAAATTTAAAATTTATTTAAATATTAACAGAACATGTGCATTGCACGGGATTTAATCTAGACTACTATAATAATTGGAATGACGTATAATTTGGTTCAAAAGTTATTCCCTCATTTTGTTTATTAAAAATTATAAATAGTGTTATATATCTGCTAAAATACTAAATTATTAAACTATAAGACATAATCTATTTATCCTACTAAACTACGACTCCATGTTTATACAATAATTTTAATTATAACTTTATAATTATTATATATTTATATAAATATTTTAAAATTATAATATGACCGAATTAAAAAAAAATATTAACGAAATCCTGGATTTAAACTAGTATCATAAAATAATATTTTAGGTTCAACAAAATTACATAGACAAAAAACAGCATAACAAAATTAATAAATTTATCAAGCCCGACACCCCTAAATCCTATTATCAGGCTTCTTAAAGTCAAATTGAGTAGAAATGAGCTTGTCAAAACACAAGTACTTTCCCGAACAGCTTATGTGCGAGATACTCAAAAGACTTCTGGTTAAGGATGTTTTACATTGTGGAGCTGTCCAAAAATCATGGTATTCTCTTGTAAGAACTCCTATGTTTATCTCTCTCCACTCTAATTATCAAAAACTCACATCCCATATAAACCCTAAATATCTACTTTTCCATAAATTTTATACCCATGAATTAACAGTACGTTTCGATGATCCACAATGTGAAGAATATTGCAATCATGCATTTGACTTAGGATCAGCTAGTGCCTGGTATGCACAATCAAATGGTTTAATTTATCTGTCTTTAATGTTTGATTCAGAACATCATTATAATCCCAACATTGCTCTCTTGAATCCTCTAGCTCATAAATTTAAGATGCTCCCTCACTCGCCCCTTTAGCTTTTGGGTTTTTACCCGAAGTTAACGATTATGTTGTGGTACATATTCTTAAATCTACTTCTGCACTTTACTTTGATCCATACTCACCTGATGACTCTTACGAGGAGGCCCTGCATACAGTAGAGATTGGGGTTTATAGTCTTAACTCTAATTCTTGGAAGAAAATATGCCAAGTTAAAGTTTTTGTTGATTTTATGAGTACTAATAGATCTGTATTTGTTAATGGAACTGCATTTTGGGTAGGGTTTAACACCGATGTTTCATATCAATTAGTTATGTACTTTGATACCAAAACAAATATACTGGGAAAAATCAAGGTGCCTAACTGGATTGCACTTCACGAACGTCAGCTTTGTAATCATCTTATTCTTCCATTTGGTCAATCGATCGCTTACTTTGTTGAGGTTGAGGATTTTAATGCAGAAGAGGATGATGAGGATTATAAATCTCCTCATCTGGATATTTGGGTATTGAAAGATGATATGATAGATGAGTTTTCTTTCGAGAAAAAGAAGAGTGTGAGTATAAGTGAAGATGTTTCGGCTCAAGTCTTGGGTGTAAGGAACAACGGTGATCCAATACTAGAAATATCAAACAGTTTGATTACATATAATCTTGACACCCATGAACCAAATGATTTTGTTGATCGTTTGACTCCCTATTCCTTGTTGGAATTAATCTAAACGTTTTATTTGTTTTATTGTTTAAATTAATCAGCTGGTCACTAGTATTAGTATTGCAGTAAGAGTAGGACTCCATAGTTGTTACGATGTGTAGTCAGGAGAATAAGTCGTGGAGAAAACTAAGGTGTTTAGCCCTGGTTTGTATCTATCAGTTTAGGCTCAGTAGTTTTAGATAAATTTGCTCCAGTTGCATTTGTTTTAGGTAACTCTCTCAGATTGTAAAACTCATCAGTTATCAATATAGCTGCTTTCATTTCTGTTTAACAGTATTGTTCTTGTCTATATTCTACATTCCTATGATGAGGATACACCATTCTTTTTCATCAGTCCTTTTGTGGAGACTCTGCATTTGCTTGATATTGATCGACATAATTGAACAAAATGTTTTGGAAACCTTGTAATGGCAATGAGAACTTGGTAGAGTTCTTCAGCTAGCTCTCCATTTGATATGTGATGCAAAAGTAGATTATGAACAGGGGAAGATTTCAAGCAAACAATTCTTTGGATTTGACGGATTCTGATTTTGGTTCATCAAGTCTATGATTGTACGTTGATAGTTTTCTTGATTTTGCTTTATAGTGTGTTACATTTCTAAGATTATTTTTTTGCTAAATTTTCTAAGATTATGTTATTTTGCCGCTATTGAAAAATTGGGACAAAGTTGTTTGCACAATATTATCTGATAATTCATCTAGGTTTTTGCACTTGAAAAATATGTATTGTTCTTTCATTTGTTTATTTTATCTTTTTGTTTCGCTTGGAAGTAATATAGTATGTGTTTATATTGTCTATATGCAGGATGTTAGGTTTATGTTACTGAGAAATATACTTGTGAACCAAAATGGTGTGTTTTTTAGAGTACTTGGATTAGAGAACATGGTAATCTTCTAATGTGATGTGCAAATAATTTGTTTCTGTTTTGCTTGATCGTTTCTATTTGCAATCGACTTCCTTTTCTGTACCTTCTAATTTGTATCCTTCAACTTAATTAGTTTTTTATTCTTTGTGTTGAATGTCCAATTCTCATAGGAGTTGCATCTTGGCATTTAGTAAGCTCCTGAGTATACATTAGGCAATGTATACATTATCGAGATGATAATGTCTTCGAAAGAGCTGAAAGAGATTTCGAGAAAATGGAAATAAAAGTGAAGGTAACTGGAGCCAGTACCGAAAAGCTGTTTGAGATTGTAATGCAGCCCGAATTATTGGAAAAGATCATATTGTGCCAAGAAAAAGTGATAAATGAAGGAAGAGAGCCAATGATGGAGAAGAGATTAATACCGAGAAAGATGATAAGGGAATAATGAGGTAATCCAACAAAAATTGGGTTTCAATGTTCAAGAGCTTAAAGATGAGATCTTAGTTGAAAGCCCTAGTTTGAGGAATAAGATTTAGAGCAAACCCTGAATGTAATAGTAAGGGAGGTCGCCATCAAGATAGAAGGAACCCATAACATAACATAACATAATACTCAGGTCCTTGTCAACTGCAATGCATTAGGCCAGTATCTAGTTTCAAACTATACAGTTTAGATACTAAACTGTATACTAAACTATACAGTTTAGTATCTAGTATCTTTGCATCTTTGTATGTCTTGTATGTCATAATTTTTCCAGTTATATGTTTGTAAGTTTTTTTAGCGGTCAATGACAAGTGGAAAGGAATTGCAAGGACAATGACAGACTTAAATTTCCTGTTGAACCTACCCAAAAATTCTCATGCCCTTTTAATATGGTAGCTAGCATTTGTTACTGCATTTTCGCTTTCATTGATATTCTTGATGCAAAATCCGGTAATTCTAAAAGCAATTCTGATTTAGCCCTGATTTAGCCAGGTTTATCATCTTTTATAAGTTACTTAAAAGTTAAAAAATACATATAATTTTTTTAACTTATAAGGCATCCCAAATGGGGAATCTTACCTGTTGTTTGTTATCTTCCCTTAACGGTGATTTTTCAGCTGCTATGTATCAGATTACAGGTCTTATTGCTAAACCTTATATCATTGCCAAAGTTAAATGGATATAGAAAGAGATAGTTCTGCTGCCCATACACTCATGGTGGTTAATGAAGTTTTTTTTAGTGGGAAAACTTCAATTTAAATGAATTTATACGTTAAATGAATTTAATATCTTTTCTTATTTGTGAATATTGTTGGTTAATAGTTTAACCATTTTTTTATACGTTTCTCCTATCATCTAAAAATAAATTTATATGAAATAAATAATTTTTTATATAACTTAGAAGCCACTATTAATATTCTTTCTTAACTACTTCTCACATGCGAAAATTCAAAACTTTTATATAATATCCTTTCGTAAATGAATCTTAGATGAGTCATAATTTGAAACTGATTTAATAGCTATAATAAATACTAAAACTTTATTGAATTGTGGATTCGAATTTCTTTCATAAAAAATCACGAATTTCAAGAAAAATATGTCATTTGAAAGTTACAATAGTTACAAAAAAAATTACATTTATGATTCTTTAGAACAATATAACTCTAACACTAAAAAAAACTCCAATTTTTTGACTCTAAAGGGAAACTCAGAAATAGAAAAAATTAAACCCTAATTGCATCAGCTTCCTTCAGGTCTTCTGATTGAGTGTTTGAAGATGAGACTGTTGAAGCAGAACAAGATGCCATCTTCAAAAGACTTGGTGTTGAGTATGTCTAAAATCATGGTAATATCTCTCAAAGACTGCTATGTTTGCTAATATGGTACCCATTTATTAGTTGTATGTTTTGATGATAAACAATGTCAAGAATATTGTACACTATATTCACTTGACTTCAATAATCATGCATGTATGAATTATCGTGTGGTCTGGTTTATGTGTCTTCGATGTTAGATTGAAAACCTGAATACTATTCCGCCATTTACCTATGGAGTTTGGTTGGGAGCTAGGAAGCATGAGTGCAGGTGCGGGGGTGCGTGATACGGGGATATGGGAATTCGAAAAATCTAAAAAGATGGGATTCGATCGGGTACGAGATATATTTTTCTGGAGTTTCAGTCAAATTAAACTAAATAATGAACTACATAAGTTCATTATGAGTACATTATCATTAAAATTATATATTATTATTACTTGATAATCCAATTGACGCATTTTAGCATAGTTAATTGATTAAATTTTCAAGTATCTATATTATCTTCAAAATACTTCGTGTTAAGTATGGTGATATCTCTCAAAGACTGCTATGTTTGCTAATATGATAAACAATGTCAAATATACTTTACACTATATTCACTTGACTTCAATAATCATGCATGTATGAATTATCGAGTGGTCTAATTTGTGTGTCTTCATTGTTATATTGAAAACCTGATTACTATTCCGCCATTTATCTATGGAGTTTGGTTGGGAGAAAAAGATGAGTTCTAGTCTATATGAAAACTTTTGGGCTGATGCCTTGGGCACAGGGAATAATGGTTCCCATATTAGAAAAACCAAACAGTTTGATTCATACAATCTTGAATCAAGATTATATGATTTCATTGATTCATGTGATCGTTCGACTCCATATTCAAATTACGAGGAGGGCTCCACATCACGCTTTTTGTGGAGACTTTGGTTTAATATTGTTTAACATAATTAAACAAAATGTTAGTAAGTTGGGAGCCTTGTTATCGCAATAGGTATTTGGTAGAGTTCTTCAATTTTTTATGAAGATGCGGATGTCATTATTTTGCATCAACGGGGGAAGATGCCATCCTACGACTTCCCTGAAGGAATCCTGTCTGAAAATTTCAAAAGACATTATGTTAAGGTATGTCTAAAATCTGTTGGTTTTAATCTAAACTTATTCTTTGTTTTAATTATTTTAGTACATGGAGACCTTAGAGACTTGGTCTGCAACGTTCAGGAGAGTTTTTAGGCATAGTTGAATAAGTTTGGGTAGTGGATATAGTGTAGGAAACATCTGTTATTGGTTCCTAGTTTGTAGGTCTTTCATTCTTGTATTTATTTGATTTCTCTCGCAACTAATAAACTATCAACTTCACTTGTTTGTTTTTACTCCGTTTAAAAGTTATCATCTACATTTATACACTATATATATATATTAAGATCTTGTTGGTGGTGTTCTATATTGTGGTATCAGAGCCTGATGTCTACAGCGGATGCCCAAGTATATGCCCAGAAAAACAAAGATGGAGACGAACAAAATCAAAGAGGGAGGAGTTGGTCTGAACTACCTAATGCTGGCACGGAGCAATCAAAGATGAGAGTGTTTATGCAAGCTCACGCAGTGTGGGATGCGGTGGAACCCAAGGATCCAAAAGGGAAAGTGGAGGAACGGATGGACAAGCTCGCACTGGCAGCAATCTATCAGGGGATCCCTGAAGACATGCTTTTGTCCCTCGCAGAGAAAACTACAGCCAAGGACGCAAGGCCAGCCATACAAACTATATGTCTAGGGGCTGATTGTGTTAAAAAGGCTAAGGTCCAAACTCTAAAATCTGAGTTTGAATCCTTAAAAATGAAGGAAACAGAACACCTTGACAATTTTTGTATGAAGCTAAGTTATGTGGTGAAAAATTACTAAGAACTGTACCTTCAAAGTTTTTGCAGATAGCATCCACAATCGAGCAATTTGGTTGAAGAGATCTAATGCAAGAGGAGGCTATTGGGTCTTTGAAGGCTCACGAGGAAAGGCTAAGATGCCAAAGTGAATCCAGTGGGGGATAATTGCTTCTCACTGAGGACGAATGGTTAAAAAGGGAAAAGGAGGAAGGACAACTACTATTCACCAGGGAAGAATGGTTGAAGAGATCTAATGCAAGAGGAAATAATTCTGGAAGTGAAAGTCAATTGAATCAAGGAAGTCGGGGACCTCGAGACAGAAGCAAAGTACGGTGCTTTAATTATCTCTCATACGGTCACTACGCAGCAGAGTGCAGAAAACCCAGGCGTCAAAGAGAGCATCGAGCTGAAGTAAATATGGCACGGAGTCAAGATGAAGAACCAGCTTTGTTAATGCTAAAGTGCGAGAAGAACAAACTGATGTTGAGTGAGAAAGGTGTGACACCAAAACTGGTTCCAGACGTTACAAGCAAACAAAGTGAATCGAATGTATGGTATTTGGACAATGGGGTGAGTAACCACATGACAGGACAACGTTCGAAGTTCACTAATCTAAACGAGGAGGTAACAGGTCAAGTTCGTTTTGGAGATGGTTCAACCGTAAGTATCAAGGGAAAAGGAACAGTTACGTTCAGATGTAAGAATGGTGAAGAACGACAATTTCATGAGGTATATTACATTACAAACCTATGTAATAACATTTTGAGTCTTGGTCAGTTATCTGAAAATGGAAATCGAGTTTTCTTAAGTGGAGTTTTTTTGTGGGTTTATGATGAAAATGAAAAACTTCTTATGAAAGTAAAATGGTCAGGAAACAGATTGTATAAGATTATCACTGAGAGTATTGAGCCTACATGTTTGCTATCAAAAACGGATGAGTTGTCTTGGCTGTGGCATGAACGCCTTGGCCACGTAAATTTTCATGCTCTGAGTCTAATGTCCAATAATAACATTGTTACTGGTTTTCCAACAATTGTGCAACCCAAGGAGCTGTGCACGGGCTGTCTCATGTCTAAACAAACTAGGAAGGCTTTTCCTGTAAAGTCAGGCTACAGAGCACAACAAGCCTTAGAGCTGGTCTATGGTGATCTGTGTGGGCCAATATCACCGGAAACTTCAAGTGGAAATAGGTATTTTTTTCCTCTTAGTAGATGACTTTAGCAAGGTAATGTGGGTGTATATGCTAAGAACTAAAGATGAGGCTCTTAATGCTTTCAAGAAATTCAAGGCCCTGGTTGAAAATAGCCCAGAAAGGAAGATAAAATGTCTTCGCACAGATAGAGGGGGTGAATTCTATACAAATGACTTCAAGTCATACTACGAGGAAGCTGGGATCAGTCGTCAATACACTGCTCCATATACGCCACTGCAAAATGGCGTCGTTGAAAGACGTAACCGCACTGTTGTCGCCATAACCAGAAGTTTCTTAAAGACCATGAAACTGCCATCATTCTTGTGGGGGGAAGCAGTTCGACATTCTATATATATTTTAAACGTCCACCTACCTGTGCCCTGTCAGAAAGAACCCCATATGAGGTCTGGACTGGAGTTAAACCAAATCTGGAACATGTTCGAGTTTTTAGTTGTGTCACACATATGAAAATTCCTACTAGGCAGTTGAAGAAACTGGATGACCGCAACAAAGCAGTGATAAATTTGGGTAGAGAAGCTGGAACTAAGGCCTATCGCTTATATGATCCCGTGTCCAAGCAAGTGCACGTTAGTCGTGACGTGGTTTTTGAAGAGTAGAAAATGTGGTCGTGGGATCAGCTTGAAGAAGGACACCAAACACAGCAGAATTATTTTACGATTTTTGGTTTTGAGTCTGGGGACACCAACAGAAAAGAGGAAGGAGAGGATTTCAACACTCCACAACAAACAGACACTGTGCCATATGATTCCGTATACTCGAGCCCAGAACCAGAAAGCCATTCACTGGAAGCAACACCTACGTCAGTCTCAACACAAGTTTTTGGCATCTCTGGTGGTGACAGTTCTGTTGTTAGTAGTGAACCTCAAAAATTCAGGAGTCTTGATGATATTTACAACAATACAGAGATAGTCGAATTAGATGATGAGTTGTTGCTTATAGTCATGGATGAACCACTAAACTATGATCAAACATTAAGGAAGAAGGAATGCAAAAATGCTATGAAATTGGAATTGGAGGTAGTTGAAAGAAACGAGACCTGGACACTGACAGAGCTGCCACCAGGTAAGAAACCCATTGATTCAAATGGGGAAATAGTGAAAGATAAGGCAAGGATCATGGCAAAGGGGTATGTGCAAGAGTACGGAGTAGACTTTGAGGAAATTTTTGCACTTGTGACTCGCCTTGAGACAGTACGGCCTTATTCTTGTTTTATCAGCTAAAAATGGGTGGGGAGTACATCACCTAGATGTAAAATCAGCGTTTCTAAATGGGGAGTTAACGGAAGAGGTTTATGTATCGCAACCTAAGGGTTTTGTAAAGCCTGGATAGGAACACATGTTTTACAAGCTACACAAGGCTTTTTACGGCCTTCGTCAAGCTCCTCGAGCTTGGTACTCGAAGCTGAGTAAATTCCTGCAGAGCATAGGTTTAAAAAGGTGTCCTTACGAACATGTTGTTTACACTAAAAAGGAAGAAGGAGTGGTGTTGATCGTAGCGGTCTATGTTGATGACTTGCTGGTGACGAGAACTAATGCTGCTGTTATACGAAAGTTCAAGGATCAAATGGGTGAGTCTTTTAATATGAGCGATCTGGGTACTCTCTCTTACTACCTGGGAATCGAGGTTGAGCAGGAAAATGGGTACATTGAGCTTAAACAAGCAGCATATGCCAAGAAAGTTTTAGAGCAAGCGGGCATGGGAGATTGTAACCCAACAAAGTATCCAATGGAGCCAAAACTTTTGATCATAAAGGATGAAGGAGGAGCAACAATTGATTCAAAGGAGTTCAAAAGCATAGTGGGTGGTCTTCGATATCTTGTTCATACCCGACCAGGCATTGCATATGCCGTAGGGATAATCAGTTGATTTATAGAAAGATCAACTGTTATGCACCTCAATGCGGCTAAGCGAATTCTTCATTATGTTAAAGGAACGATGAGTTATGGTTTAATCTACTCTAAGGACAGTGGGAATAATGTGTTGACAGGGTTCTCAGATAGTGATTTGGCTGGCCATATCGACGACAAAAAGAGTACTGGAGGCATGGTCTTTTACCTGAATGAGAGTGTGATAACCTCGGTTTCTCAGAAACAAAAGTGTGTTGCCTTGTCGTCTTGCGAAGTTGAATTTATGGCAGCTACCGGAGCGGCGTGTCAGGGAATATGGTTGTGAAAACTACTGGGAGAAGTTACAGATGGTTGTGTTGGGCCTGTAGTGCTATACATTGATAACAAATCTGCCATAGATTTGGCCAAGAACCCAGTTTTTAATGGTAGATCAAAACATATTGATATACGTTATCACTTTATTAGAGAATGTGTTGAAATTATTATTAAGCATATTCGTTCAGATGAATAGCGTGCTGATGTCCTCACAAAACCGTTACCAATAGTCAAGTTCGAGAAGATGCATCAATTGCTGGTAGTTAAGAATCTGAATAAAGATGTTTAGATTAAGGGGGTGCTTGTTGGTTTTAATCGAAACTTATTTTTTGTTTTAATTGTTTTAGTACATGGAGACCTCAGAGACTTGGTCTGCAATGTTCAGGAGAGTTTTTAGGCATAGTTAAATAAGTCTGGGTAGTGGAGATAGTGTAGGAAACATCTGTTACTGGTTCCTAGTTTATAGGTCTTTCATTCTTGTATTTATTTGATTTCTCTCGCAACTAATAAACTATCAACTTCACTTGTTTGTTTTTACTCCGTTTAAAAGTTATCATCTACATTTATACACATACTTATATATATATTAAGATCTTGTTGGTGGTGTTCTATAAAATCATGGTATTATCTCTTTAAGATTTTTCCATATTAGTCCTAAATATTTATTTCCCATAATACTAATACCCATTTCTTAACCCTAAGTTCTGATGATGTACACTTGATATCTCTACTTTACGGTACTTGACTTTAATAATCACGAATGGTATGCATTATCCAATGGTTTAATTTGCTTGACTTTGATAATCAGTATCCATGGAATCCGCTTGTTCAGAAATGCAGAACTCTTCCAGATTCACCTCTTTTAAGGTTTACTTTCGAAGAGATTAACTGTACATTCTGGCAATGCACAATGTCAAGAATATTACACATTTGATTATCCACTTGACTTGCCCACTAGTTCGTGGTATGTGCAATCAAATGGTTTAATTTAGGTATCTACTATGTTGGATAAAGAATTTTACCAAAATCTCGACATTTTATCTGGAATCTTCTTGTTCAAAAATTTAATATTATACCAGAGTTGCCCCTTTCGACACTTACATTTAAGGAGACTACGCTTTAGCATTTGGATTTTTACCGGAAGTGAATGATTATGTTGTGGTACGTGTCGCCAAACCTAGATCAACCTATGAAGCTCTATCATTGAAACATATGGATAATAACTCACATGTTAACTATGAACAATAACTACACACATACACCATTGATCTTTATAGTCTAAATACTAATTCTTGGAGGAAAATATGCCATTCTTATTAATTGTATGTCTGGTCATCAGTCAATGTCTGTTAATGGTATTGCATACTGGATAGGGTTTGACTTGTCAGATCAGTTAATTATGGCCTTCGATATCAAGACAAATGTATTGTGAAATATATCAGGATGCCTGATAGACCTCACGATCTTCAAATTACGGATCACTACATCCTTCCGATTGGTCAATCTATTGCTTGCTTTCTAGAGGGTTATGAGATTGATATAGATGAGGAGGATCCTAAGTTGCACATTTGGGTATTTAAAGATAATGTGAGAGGTGAGGATGATATGATAGGTGAGTTTTTTTTGGAAATGAGTGTTAGTCTAGATGATGATGTTTGGGCCCAAGTCTTGGGTACAAGGAACTATGGTGATTTAATACTAGAAAAATCAAACAGTTTGACTGCATATGATCTTGATACTCAAGAACCATATGATTTTGTTGAATTCTTGTATACAGGTAAGAGTTGTTAAAAAGCAAGTTTGGAAGATCATAGTGGACGACATGATTTTTCTAGGTTTCAGTGGAAGAAATTCTTGAGTTCGAAAATTCTTGAGGAATCAAATATATTTTTCATTTCTTATACACTAAATGTTTAACACAAAATTAAATCAATAAACTAAAACAACAAAATAAAATTTTTTAAATTTTTTAAATTAATAAAAATTAGTAAATTAAATATATTTAAATTAAATATATCCATTACATCAGTCAACCAAATATCAAGAATGATATTTCAATCTTATACTATCTTAACCCAAGTCCTCATTCCAACCCCTAACAACTCTGCAAACCATACAATCCCTTAATTCTTATAAATTAGTTGGGATAAGAATATTTAGAACTAAAATCAGTTATATTGTAATTTATAATTATTTTATAGACACAAGTTTTTATGATACAATATAAACTATTTTTAATCTAAAATGCTAGATAAATCAACAAAAAATGGGAAAGCGTGAGTTGTATGGCCTATTCAATGTATATTAAAACAAGTAATTTAAAGTTGATAATTGTCATATAAGAGATATGTAAATTATTTATTAGGATTTTGCTAAAATTTGAGAAGTGATGATTTTCGTAGTTAAAATTGATGATTTTATAAAATATAATTTTTTTGGTTTGCACAAAATCACTAATTTAGAAAATTCGAAATTTTAGTATTTCAAAAAATCGCAATTTTTCACTACAAAAGCACTCATTCTCACAGTTTTCCATTTAAGAAGTTCTAACTAGAGTTCAACCCTTATTTATTATAAGTTATTTAGTTATTTTAAAAATTATATTTATAAATTGGTGAGGTATAAGGTAATTATTACTTATAATTTAAAAAAATCTAAAATTTTGATTATAAGTATGAATATAGAATTTAAAACAGAAATAAATTATTAATATTCGAATTCTCCGATTATAAACATATACCGAGTAGTTCATGGCTTGACTGTCGGCATACTTTTCTTTTCTTTTTTGACAGGTAAAGGGTTGGAAAAACCATCCCGGAAATAACAACATTATAACATGTCACACATCATTAGGGAGGAAAGATCACATTTAGGGAAATGTAAACATAATATTAAATACAAAGCTTTCTTAACAATCCAATGTGTTGGAGCATTACAAAGCTTAGAAACAAAAGTAGAGCTTTAATTTAACATGGAAGCAAGAATTCTTATATTTTCGGTTAACGCAATAGCATGCCAGGGAGGTGTCTGGTTTAAAGATGTAAGAGAAATGGCCACAACCCAGTCGGAGTCGATATAAGTCGAATATAGTTGTTTTTAATAAGCAAGGCTAGCTATAACCTTCCAAATTACCAAAATTTCAGCATACAGAGGAGAAGAAGCTTTAACCAAGCAACCTTGACCTTCGATTATACCTCCGGTCATAATTATGCTTCACAAGACTTGCAAGTGGGGAAGATCACTGATGATAGTAAATAATAAGTTTAGGAAAGTTAGTATATGAAGGGCTGAAGAGAGATGCAAATTCACAAGAATAAGTTTAATTTAAGTTTTGACTGTGGGTGGTATTTAAGGGACTATCTCCAAATAAACAAGCATTTCTAGCTTTTAAGATAGCCCAACTAGTGATAGTTAAAGATACAAGAAAATTCAATGCATTTTTTTGAAGAAGCATGCATAATCATGAATGCCAGAGCTAATTCAACTGACTTGAATTTTTTTGTATTGAACTAAGTTAATTATGAGCTTGAAAGGAAAAAAGCATAAATGATGAAGTACATCTCCTCTAACTTTGAACTTATGCACATTTCCATGTACATTTTAGAAATGGAAAAAATAGAAATGGGATTCGTTCTATTTAAGTCAACTTTTATTTGTATCCTGTTACATTATTTCAGTTTCAATTTTTTCCAAAAAAATGCTTTTTATTTACATTATATTGTATATCCATGGATGAGTTATTTCAAAGAATTTATTCGTTCGTGTCATGTTCTTTGGATATTGTGTGTAATTGAATCTAAGCATCACTACTAGAAATAGTAGATACGACATCGGTGCTTAGACATCGATATGTACTGCACCCGATGTTAAAGTCATGTTTGACATCGGTATAGAAAAAAGCGATGTTGAATATGAATACTGACATCGGTTTCACATAGTAGGCGTTGTCCAATGTTTAGAAATTAAAAAGGCCAAATATATGCTTTTAACTTTGACATCGCCGGATTTTCTTAACCGTTGTCTATGGCCATTTTTAAAAAAATAAAAATTTACTTGTCTCGCCCCCCTGGTTTCAGTACACTCTCCCCCCTTTAATTTTAACCAAGTTATTCACTTTATCCTTATTCCCACCTTTTCCAAAATATCTCTCCCGCAACCCTCATCTCTCTCACCTCTCATATCTCTCTCATCTCTCCCCTTTTTCTCTCTTACCGTTTTCTCACCTCTCATCTCATCTCTCATCTTCTCACCGTCTCTTTCTCTCTTTTCACCTAAACCCTAATTTCAGCCCCAATTCAAATTCAAGCTTTGCAGCAAATTAAGCTTCAAATTAAGTAGAGGTAGACGATTTGGAGCATCTGGAGGTTGGGGCAAATTAACCATTGAGGTTTTGGAGCATCTCGAGTTTTGGAACATTGAAGAGCATCTGGAAGTATATTCTTCTTACCCTCTTTTTTACGGTTTATATCCTGTTTATATTCTTTGTGCATGTATATAAGAAATGTTTTTTTGGGGGTTTCATGTTTTGTTTTTTGGGGTTTATTTTGTTCTTGTTTGTTTCTTTTTGGGGGTTTCTTATTGGGGGTTTTATCATAATGTGTTTTTAATTATGTGTTTGCAATAAGTACGTGTTTTTTGAGGGTTTTAGTATATATTTTTTGGGGGTTGTTCATACATATTAGTGTGTTTTGGGGGTTTCTTTTGCTTCTGCTGCCTTGACAAAACTTAGAACGGAGTAAGTGCATTTGAACCTAAAGTAAGTGCATCATAGTTCAGATAGTTGCCTCACTTGGCTATGATACACACTGTAGATTTGTACTTGAGCTATAGAGCACATTTTGGAATTATGTATTTTTAATTATGTGATATTTTCAAATCATTGTATGACCTATAATGTGTCAATCATTTTGATAGTTTCGGAGCACTGTTTGATGAGTAATGAATATCTTGCTTTGTTTGGTGTTAGTTTGGTGATAGCTGCTCACATTGTTTGTGTTTGTGATATCTCGGCTTAAATATCTTGGTTTAATTTAGTCTAGTTTATAAATTTAGTCTAGTTTTGCAATTAATTGGGTATATGCATAGGATTTTAGAGTAATGAATTAGTACTATAAATTATTAGGATATCAAGGTATTTACTCCTTTCTAAGTGTATATAATTATCCCTACAGTAACCAACACAAATTTGATATACTTTTTATTCAATAATTATAAATAGGTACTTGTTAGATATTTAATATTTATAGTGGTTATCAGGTAGGGAAATTTGATTGATAAGACATGGATTTTACAAGATAGGGATTCTTTAGCATTTGAAATGGGGGTGGAAAACTTCTTGATATATGCTCAAGAAAATTGTGATGATCATAACAAAATTCCTTGCCTTTGTGGATGATGCGCCAATTTTAAAAAATTCTCTGTAAAAACAATCAGGGACAATAGCTTTTGTCTAGGTTATAAGCATTGGGTCTGGCACGGGGAAACTACTTCTACGGGTCCTAAATCTTCAAGTGCTAGTTGTCCACCTAAAGACCAAGCTCCAGACCCAGCTCCTGACGAAGCTTCTGATTAAGTGTCACAGCAAGATCAGGAGCATATCACCGCTTCAGAAACTGTTGATGTTTGTGAAGCGGCATATAACTCGGGTCAATATGATAATGATTCGTATCAGTTTAGGAGGTTCGTAGCCAATGCTGAGCAACCTCTATATGAGGGTAGTGACTGTACTAAGTTAGAGTCGATGTTGAAGTTGCATAACTGGAAATCTAGGTTTGGTATTACCGATAGTGCCTTCACTGACCTCCTTTCTTTTGTTGGCTCTCTACTTCCTGAAGATAATGTGTTACCTAGTAATACATATGAAGCAAAAAAAACCTCTCCATTTAGGTCTAGAGTATATAAACTTCCATTCATGTCTGAATAAGTGTATACTTTTCAAGGGTGTACATGCTGATGCAACCAAGTGTCCTAAGTGTCGACTTTCTCGGTAGAAGTTGACAAAGAAAGGTGAAGAGAGGGTTAATCTTCCAGCCAAAGTCATATGGTATTTTCTAACAATTCCTAGATTTAAACGTATGTTTAAATCTCCTTCCACCGATGAATTAATATGTTGGCATGTGCAACAGCGGACACAAGATGGTAAAATGGGACATTCGGCCGACTCTCCATCTTGGAAAAATATAGATTATAGGTGGCCCTCCTTTGGTAGTGAACCGAGAAACCTTCACTTCGATTTGTTGTCGGATGGTGTATACCCGCACAATAATGGCCTATCTAACATATATACTTGCTAGCCAGTCATATTGGTGACTTACAATCTTCCTCCCTGGTTATGTATGACAAGGAAATTTATAATGTTGTCGATATTGGTCCCTGGCCCGCATGAGCCTGGTAATAACATCGAGATCTACTTACAACCGATGATTGATGATTTGAAAAGCTTTGGAGGAAGGTGAACCAAATGTGTATGAGGCGTATAACATATCATTTTTCACTTTAAAAGCAGTTTTAATGTGGACGATAAATGACTTCCCTGCTTATGGAAATTCATCTGGTTGCGTCAATAAGGGTTATAAGTGTTATCCAGTTTATGGAGATGACACCGTAGCTAAATATTTGACTCATAGTAGGAAATTGTGCAACCAAGGTCATCGCCAATATTTGCCTCTACATCATCCTTATAGAAGGCAAAATGCCGCTTTTAATGGAAAACAAGAGTTTGGGCAGCCACGTCGAATCCTATCCGAAGAAGAAGTGTTAGCAGAGCAAGAACAAATGAAATTTGAATTTGGGAAGAAAATGAAGAAGGCAAAGAAGGTTGAAAGTCCATGGAAGAAAAGTCAGTATTTTTCGAGTTAGAATACTGGAAATTTCACCATGTTAGGCATTATATTGATATCATGCATGTTGAGAAAAATATATGTGATAGTCTGATTGGCACGTTACTAAATATGTGTCATAAGACAAAAGATAGTGCAGTAGCCCGTCGTGATATGATGGAAATGGGCGTTAGATCTGATTTGGCTCCCCAAGTAGGAGTAAAGAAAACCCATTTGCCTCCTTCTCTCATTACTTTGTCAAAGGCCGAAAAAAAAGACATTCTTTTCATCATTAATGTCGATGAAACTTCCATACGGACATGCATCGAACATCAAAAATTATGTTTACATGCCTGATTTGAATATTTACGGGCCGAAGTCACATGATTTCCACATCCTTCTCCAACAATTACTCCCAGTTGCAATATACTCCGTTCTTCCGAAGCATGTTAGGGTCACAATTATTAGATTGTGTTTCTTTTTTAATGCTTTATGCAAGAAAGTAGTAGACGTGTTAAAACTGGATAAGCTCCAGTCAGATGTCATCCTGACCTTGTGCGATCTAGAAAAGAATTTCCATGTGTCATTTTTTGATGTAATGGTACATATAGTAGTCCACTTGGTTCAGGAACTACGCTTATGCGGACCAGTATTTAATAGGTAGATGTATGCCTTTGAACGGTTTAATAAAGTACTAAAGGGTTATGTTCGAAACCTTTATTATCCCGAAGGTTCTATGGCAGAGAGTTACCTTTGAGAAGAGTCCGTAGAATTTTGCACCGAGTTTCTTAGTCATAATTACTCCACTACCGGTCTTCCAAAGGACCAAGATAATAAGATATCTGGTCCATTATCCGTTGTGATAATAAAATCAGTAGAAGAGAAGGAGCGAGATAAAGCACATCTACATGTCCTTCTGAATAATGTTGAAGTGTTTCCATACATTATGTGAGTTTATTCACTTTGTTGTTTTCAATTCCTTATTATCCAGTAGTTAGTCTTCTAATGTGTTTTTAATATATCATTCCATATGCATTTTTCAGAATGCATAAGGAATATCTTGAAGAAATTCACTGAGGGAAAAGGAAAAGCTTACATTGGCTCATGAGAGAGCACAATCGGCTCTTTGCTGATTGGTTTCAAAACAAAGTCAGTGTTGTATTAGGTTCTTTGATCTATAGTGTAATGACGACTATTAGCTATTTAAGATTTAAAATTTCTTATCATATTTGTAGGTGAATGATGAACTAAGGGATAACAATAAAGGTGTTTCAGAAACGATAAGATGGCTCTCTGCCAAGTCATCATTTTCAGTACTAACCTATCAAGTTTATCTACTGAATGAAGTGCGATATTTTCCAAAGGAACAAGATGACATACGCATTGTTCAAACAGCAGGGTGTCTGTCATTGCTAAAGCGGTTGAGGTATCTAGTGCCAAGGACTTGAACCCTGTAGAACTAATTTGACATTTTACGGTATCATACTAGAGATATGGGAATTAGACTATCATACATTCAAGGCTCCCTTGTTCATGTGTAAATGGGCAAGTAATGATAAGGAATAAGGGTTGATGATCTTGGGTTCACACTTGTGGATTTTAGTCAACAAAGTCACAAAAAAAGATAAATATATTTTTGTTGACCAAGTCAAGCAAGTGTTTTACCTTGAAGATCCCGTTGATGCTACCTGGTCTGTTGTACTGTCCTCCACAACTCGAGACTACCATGAATTGTATAATGAAGATGACTTAGGAGACACGACCATGGAACATCCCCATTCTGCACTGAAATCCCCGCAACTGATGTCACTACCGATGATGTCGCTCATACTGCTAGACCTAATGTTGAGGGAATTTGGATTAAAAATGCTGCTACTAAAACCCCTGCATCTAATGTCGTTACTGACTGATGATGGAGCTTTATGTATTATGTAGTCTTTTATTATTGGTCAAATAATTTAATTATTGTGTGTAAGATATATATCTTATTGGGAATTTCGATGACTGAATGAACCATATATATTTGCCTTTAATTGTGTTATAATGTGTAAAATACATTATTTAATTGTTCTTTTTTCTTTTGTTTTGCAGTGTTATAGTCATATAAATAATTATTCCATAATTACTGATTGATTGCATTGTTTTTTCTTTAATTGTTTTGCATTGTTTAATTGTACTTGTATAAAATGCTTCATTCAGTAAATAGAAATGGAGCAAAACTTATGTTCAATTTTATTATAATTATTTTCTTTAATTGTAATGACTGATGGCATTATTTTTTTCTTTAATTGTAATTATGCTTGTATTGATGGCTTTATGTTCAATTTTATTCAGACTATGGGAGCAAAATGGTAAATAAGTAAAAAGCCAAGAAAGTAATTTTCGAAGAAAGTGACGGGAAGAATAACTCGGAAAAGGTTGAGGATAAGATGGTTCCTGATGTCAAAACTACATAGACTTGTAATGATCAGTTGGTTCAAGTCCCTCCACAACATCAAACTCAAAGTAGTGGTGAAGAAATGACCACTTCTGAATCTACAAAAAAAAGGCTAGGAGGTGCGCGTGGTGTTTCAGCTCTTCACAAAGTAGTGGTGAAGAAAGCTCGGGGAAACAAATTTAAAGTTAGATACAATGAATTTGAAGTTCCCATCATAAATACCAGGCCTACTTTACAGTCTTACATAGGAATGCTCGCAAGGACAATGATTTCAATCGACACTGAAAACTGGCCAAAAGTGGATTGTGATTTAAAAGTAAAATTACGGGATGATGTCCAGGTAAATTATATCCCTTGTTGACTTCTTCATTTTATTTAAATTATGACTGTAAATTATGTGGCTTATTTATATTGTGTGCTTTAATACGCTGCTCTTTAGGACACATTCAAAATTGCCTCAGAAAGTGAGAAGTTTGTGCTACAGTCGGCAGGTGAAAAATGAAGGCAGTTTAAAGCTCATTTAACTGCAAAATATGTGATGCCATTTATTGGAAAAAAGAAGAAATTGATGAAGCCTCCGAAGAATTATGCCTTTGTTGGTAAAGAACCTTGGAAGAAATTTGTTGCAGAGAGGACGAGCCCCAAATGGCTGGTATGAATATATTCTACTAATATAATATACAGGATTGCCATTTTACTTGCTAAATGATTAAATAAATTTTGGTTAAATAATATTTATTAATTTTAAAATTTGTTTTGGTGCAGGAACAACGTAAGTTACAGAGCAATAGAGTGGGTAAACGGAAAAATCATCACCGCTTGTCAAGGAAGGGGTATATTGGTTTGCGAGAAGAAGAAGTAAGAACCTATATCTATGTGGCTTTGCAATTCTATGTTTTAAGGGAGTTCAAACATTTTTCTCTTTTTAACAGATGTCAAAGCAGTACAAGGTGTTATACAAATATGTTGCAGTCTTCGTAAAAGCCATTGGGGAGTCAATACCGATTTTGTATGATTCTGACGTGTTTGGAACTAAGAAAATAATTTTTATCTTTCATGAAAATGTGAAAGCACTGTTGGAGTTCGATATGATTGGCCAAGCTGCAATATCATCTTATATGGCGTAAGTTACTTTTTTATCGTTATATATACAATATTCATATTTTATACGGATTTTATAAGTAATGTAATTCACTCCCTCATAAGCTCTTGCAAAGACTAATTAAGATTGAGAGGAAGAATGATGATGTGGTCTTATATGGATTTTTCGATCCAGGAGCTACATTTACGTTGAACAATTCTTTTCGTTCTTATTTTGTTAATCGGTTGAAAGAGAGTAGTCCCTATCGCATGTACTTCATGCCACATAATCATAAGTATTTTTAATTTAGACATGCTTTTACAAATTAATATATTTAGGTAGTTCTTTTTAAAATTTCTAACTTGTATTTTTCTTTTTTCTTTTTTATAAACATGGTTGTCACTGAATTTTGGTTGTAGTTTGGAATGGCGACATTTATATTATGAACCCTCTGCCACATCCAACATATTTTGACGAATTGGAAAATCATTAACAGAGTAATATATTTCTATTTACTATATATATATAGTAAATATTCCCCCTTTCGAAAAATAATCATGTATATTATTGTTGTTCTGTAATGTAGAGCGATGAAATCCTACAATTCTCAATCTGGAAGGGGAAATAAAGCTCCTCAGATAAAGAATCGTCTTGTAAGTTTTTTTGTATTTTAATTTTTTTATCAGTTTGTAATTTTAAGTAATTTCTAGAGTTAACTTATATTTATATTATAAGAGGGATCTCCCAAACAACCAGGAGGGGATGAATGTGGTTATGTTATAATGCGATACATAGAAATATATCATTGCTGATAAGGAACTATCTTTTACTACCAAGGTATATATGCAAATCATTTATGATATATGGCATGTAGAAATTTTATGTGCAGTTTTTTGAAACAGGTGAAATATGAGTGTTGTTTCTGTAGATATTTCATACAATTTAAAATATATTGCATGGATGGCGTTAGTGGTTGTGATTTCCATATGGATCTTGTTTTTATTATTATAGTAGTGATAGATAACGATTAGCGGATGGAGGTATGGCTGGATGACAGTATGGATGGGACTTATCCTAAATTCCTATGTATGAAACCTTGAAAACTGAGGGTACTGTTTTGGATTGACGAAGAAAATTACTGTTAAATATAGTAAAGGTCATGTTCTTATATGTTGTCAGTATTCAGTTATATTTATACATAATTTAAGATTCTGGATAAGCTATATATGTTATATATTGGTTCTGTTTATATTTAACTATACATATGGTAATTCTGGTTAATAATATGCTGGTTGTTATCATTATGATTTATAAATAGTTAGCATGGACTAAAATAAATATATCAAACCATTTTAGAGCAAATGAGAAATGCATACCTGTTGAGAGCGAGCAAACTTTAAATATAAAGCCTATGTCAGTAATGCTAATTTTTACTTGTGTTATTTAGTGGGCAGCCAAAACTCGAAAGTCCTACACAAGGCATGAGCTGGATGAGGTGCGGTTGGAGGTTTGGTGAAAGTTACATCCATCATTCTGATTTATGTTTGGAATTGTCAAAATTTGACAATATTGGTACATATTATGTAGTCAAATATATTTAGAATGTTGAATGTAATAACTAGCGAATTTGGGTTTTATTATTTTTGGTTAGGATGTTTATTTTAGACTTGGAGTGTATGTCCGAATTGAGCTTGTTGAATTGAATGTTAAGAAAGTTGGTATCAATGTAGCTTTATGTTTCTGTTGGAAGTTTTTTGTTGGGATGTTGAATTGTTTGGTATTTTTCTGGTTGTAAATGCAATTGGTTCCCTGGGCTATAAATAGTACCAGGATGGTATGCAATTTACAGTACATTAACATCACAATGATAAATGCAAACCGATGTAAAAAATGAACAAAAGACATTAGGTAAAATAATATGAAATGAAAAAGAACTACAAAAACCAATGTGAAATAGTCATTAGACATCGGTTCGGAAAATAAACTCAATGTATTTTAAGCCAAATAATATTGAATTTTTTAAAAGCGGATGTCTTAAATTTTACAATATTAAAGAGTAAACATAGGTTAGAGAAACAGTGTGATGTTAAACAACAAGATTTAACATCATTTTCGAAAAGTAAACCCATGTCTTATCCAGCATTTCACATCGGTGTGTTAAACTAACCGATGTCTGATCCAGCATTTCACATCGGTTGTTTAAACTAACCGATGTCTGATCCCACATTTCATATCAGTCATTTAAACTAACTGATGTCTGATCTAGCATTCACATCGGTTTGTTCGAAAGAATTTTAATAAATGGCTTTTAGAGCTTGTAGGTTTCATGTTTTAATGGATAAATATCTCATAATAAACTCATATTCACCTAAAAATAATGTAATATAAACTGAAATTTGTTGCAAAGACATCACATTTAATCTTAAAACTGATGTATATCAGTGCAATAGACATCGGCTGTTAACCGATGTCAAAGGCTAATGGCATTTAACATCACACGCGAAGACATTGGTTCAGATTTATTTTAACATCGGTTCTGAACCGATGTCTGATGCCATATTTCTAGTAGTGAATTTATACTCAATATTGATTCCTGAAATCCAAATATTATATATAACACGAAAAGAAAATGAAACTGCCATGAAAGTATAGGAAATGTTTGTATACACAAAAATACACAAAATATATGTGAACCAAGATAAAATATCAACATATATATCTAAATATATATATAGTCCTCCTTCAATACAAACTAAATTAAAAAATATTTATAATTTAGTGGATATCACTAAATTACATAATACTGATCAATAAATGAGTGGTGCCACGGTCAAAAATATATAAGTGGATTATTATATAATTACTAATTATACATATATCAATTAGTAATAGGTCATGGTATAGTTTGTATATATATTGGTTTGTATTGGATCACTAGATTCTATAATATATATATATATATAATTTTTTTAAAAAAATAATAATTAATTTTATCATATATAATATATTAATATCGTATAACTCTATGTTTGAACGTATACTAACCCAAATATATTCATATGACACCGAGTATGTTCATATTCATTCATTTGATGTTCTTACACCGAAAATATAGAATAATTTCGAATATTTCTATCATTTCCATAATTTTAATAAACTCAAATTTAGTGCTTTCTATACAAAAAACAAAAAATATATAAATTAGAAAATGGTTTTAAGTACTGTCGTACCAAATCAAAATTAAAAATCTATACTATCTATACTATACTATAATAACCAGAATGAAATATAATTTGGTTCAACGGTTATTCCCTAATTTTAGTTATTAAAAAAGTAAAAAGTAGTGTTATATATCCGCTAAACTACTAAACACAAATTATCCTATTATTAAAAAATAAATAAATAGTGGTATATATCCGCTAAACTACTAAATTCTTAAACTACTGGACAAAATCTACTTATCCTACTAAACTACGATCACATGTTATCCTATAATTTTTATTATTAATTAATAATTATTATATAATTATAAAAATATTTTATAATTATAATATGAAGGGATAAATAAAAAATTTAAATAATAACGGGAACCCTGCATTGCATGGGATTTAAGCTAGTATATAGAATATAATAACCGGAATGGGGTATATTTTAGTTCAACAGTTGTCCCCTTATTTTGGTTATTAAAAATAAAAATAAATAGTGTTATACACATACTAAACTACTAAATTGCTAAGTTATTACATATAGTCTCCTTATACCGCTAAACTACAACCAAAACTTATCCTACAAAACTACGATCACAGCTCCTTCCTAATTCTTTTATTATTTTTATTTTAAATCTATAATTAATATATATTTATATAAATATATTAAAATTAATATATGATTGGATAAATAAAATTTAGAATTTATTTAAAAATTAACAGAACATGTGCATTGCACGGGATTTAATCTAGTCTACTATAATAACTGGAATGACGTATAATTTGGTTCAAAAGTTATTCCCTCATTTTGTTTATTAAAAATTATAAATAGTGTTATATATGTGCTAAAATACTAAATTATTAAACTAATAGACATAATCTATTTATCCTACTAAACAACGACTCCATCTTTATACAATAATTTTAATTATAACTTTATAATTATTATATATTTATATAAATATTTTAAAATTATAATATGACTGAATTAAAAAAAATATTAACGAAATCCTGGATTTAAACTAGTATCATAAAATAATATTTTAGGTTCAACAAAATTACATAGACAAAAAACAGCATAACAAAATTAATAAATTTATCAAGCCCGACCCGTTACCTGAATAGTTATAATCTGAAAACCAACACCCCTAAATCCTATTATCAGGCTTCTTAAAGTAAAATTGAGTAGAAATGAGCTTGTCAAAACACAAGTACTTTCCCGAACAGCTTATGTCGGAGATACTCAAAAGACTTCCGGTTAAGGATTTTTTACGTTGTGGAGCTGTCCAAAAATCATGGTATTCTCTTGTAAGAACTCCTATGTTTATCTCTCTCCACTCTAATTATCAAAAACTAACATCACATATAAACCCTAAATATCTACTTTTCCATAATTTTGATACCCATGAATTAACATTACATTTCGATGATCCACAATGTGAAGAATATTGCAATCATGCATTTGACTTACGATCAGCTAGTGCCTGGTATGCACAATCAAATGGTTTAATTTTTTTGTTTTTAATGTTTGATTCAGAACATCATTATAATCCCAACATTGCTCTCTTGAATCCTCTAGCTCATAAATTTACGATGCTCCCTCAATCGCCCCTTTCGATATTTACATTTCTCGAGACTGAGTGGAAGGCTTTAGCTTTTGGGTTTTTACCGGAAGTTAACAATTATGTTGTGGTACATATTATCAAACCTAAATCGACTGCTGCACCTTACTTTGATCCATACTCACCTGATGACTCTTACGAACAAGCCCTGCACACAGTAGAGATTGGGGTTTATAGTCTTAACTCTAATTCTTGGAATAAAATATGCCAAGATAAAGTTTTTGTTGATTTTATGAGTACTAATAGATCTGTATTTGTTAATGGAACTGCATTTTGGGTAGGGTTTAACACCGACGTTTCATATCAATTAGTTATGTACTTTGATACCAAAACAAACATACTGGGAAAAATCAAGGTGCCTAACTGGATTGCACTTCACGAACGTCAGCTTTGTAATCCTCTTATTCTTCCATTTGGTCAATCGATTGCTTACTTTGTTGAGGTCGAGGATTTCGATGCATAAGAGGATGATGAGGATTATAAATCTCCTCATCTGGATATTTGGGTATTGAAAGATGATATGATAGATGAGTTTTCTTGGGAGAAAAAGATGAGTGTGAGTATAAGTGAAGATGTTTCGGCTCAAGTCTTGGGTGTAAGGAACAACGGTGATCCAATACTAGGAAAATCAAACAGTTTCATTACATATAATCTTCACACCCATGAACCAAATGATTTTGTTGATCATTTAACTCCCTATTCCTTGTTGGAATTAATCTAAATGTTTTATTTGTTTTATTGTTTAAATTAATCAGCTGGTCACTAGTATTAGTAATGCAGTTTGAGTAGGACTCCAGAGTTATTAGGATGTGTAGTGAGGAGAATAAGTCGTGGAGAACACTAAGGTGTTTAGCCCTGGTTTGTATCTATCAGTTTAGGCTCAGTAGTTTTAGATAAATTTGCTTCAGTTGCATTTGTTTTAGTTAACTCTCTCAGATTGTAAAACTCATCAGTTATCAATATAGCTGCTTTCATTTCTTTTTAACAGTATTGTTCTTGTCTATATTCTACACATGGTATCAGAGCTTCACTCAATCGCAAGCCACACTTCAAGCAAATGGAGACCAACAAGGGAAAAGAAAGTTCTTTTGATTTAAGCTACCCAATTCTAACTAAGACAAATTACACAGCATGGGCTATGAAAATGCGTGTGTTCATGCCGGCCCATGGTGTATGGGATGCGGTTGAACCCAAAGACGCAAATGTTGCAATTGAAGACAAGATGGATAAGCGAGATTTGGCTATTATATATCAGGGGATAGGTGATGATCTGTTAATGTCAATAGCTGACAAAATGACCTCAAAGACAGCTTGGGAGGCAATAAAAACGGTTCACCTTGGAGCAGACAAAGTTAAAAAGGCGTAAGCTCAAACTCTTAAGGCTGAATTTGAGTCTCTTGTCATGAAAGATACAGAACAACGAGATGATTTCTGCATGAAGATGAATAGCCTGGTGACCAACATCCGGATGTTAGGAGAGAAGGTTGAGGAGACGTATGTCATCAAAAAGCTCTTCAGAGCAGTACCTGTGAAGTTTCTTCAAATTGCATCAGCGATTGAGCAATTTGGAGATTTGGAGAAAATGTCCGTAGAAAAAGTTGTGGGATCCCTCAAGGCACACGAGGAGAGAATACGCTGACAGAATGAATTGAATAACGGCCAGCTCATGCTTACTGAAGAGCAGTGGTCACGACGTGAAGGCACTGAGACCAAACTGTTGTTTACACAGGACGAATGGTTGAAGCGAGCTAACAAAGGAGGAAATGGGGGCAATGGAGATTACCGTAAGGACGGTCGAATGTTTCGTGACAGGAGCAAAGTCAAATGTTTTAACTGCCATAATCACGGACATTTCGCTTCGGAATACCGTAAGCCAAGGAGAGACAGAGAACAACAAGCTGAGCCAAATTTGACTCAAATCACTAATGATGAGCCCGCATTGCTTGTGGCTGAATTCGACAAGATCGACAACATCAGAGGCACTAAACTTAATACGGAGGAGGACAACATGTGGTATCTAGACAATGGTGCCAGCAGTCACATGACTGGGCATCGTGGAAAGTTCAAAGATTTAGACAAAACTGTTATGGGTCAAGTGAAGTTCGGTGACGGGTCTATGGTACACATAAAAGGCAGAGGAACTCTGAAGCTTATGTATAAAAATGGTGAAGAACGTGAACTGAAAGACGTATACTATATACCAACCCTCAGAAATAACATAATTAGCCTGGGTCAGTTATCTGAGGAAGGTAATCGAGTTGTTCTTGATGGAAACATGTTGTGGGTATACACCGCAGATGGGAAACTCTTAATCAAGGTACAAAGAGGTACGAACAGATTGTACAAGCTATGTGTCAAGGGAGTTCGAGGTGACTGTTTACTATAAAAGGTGGAAGAGGAGACACGAATTTGGCATCTACGCCTTGGTCACGTCAACTTTCCAGCGATGCAACTTATGTCCCAGAAACAAATGGTTTGTGGCATACCCAAGGTGATGCAACCAGCAGGACATGTAGTGGTTGCCTCATGTCGAAACAATCACGTAAGCCATTCCCTTCTCACTCTATTTTTTCTGCGAAGCGTGTTTTAGAATTAATACATGGAGATTTATGTGGCCCTATCACTCCCATAACACCAGCGGGGAATAAATATTTTATGTTGCTAGTTGATGATTTTACTAGAATGATTTGGGTTTACATGCTTAAAGCAAAATCTGAAGCACTGACAGCTTTCAAGGGTTTTAAAGCTCTAGTTGATAATGGTGTTACATCAGGAATCCAAGTATTACGGACTGACAATGGAGGAGAGTTCTGCTCAACAGAGTTCAATAAATTTTGTGAAGAGATGGGCATTTTGAGACAGCACACAACACCATATTCTCCGCAACAGAATGGGGTGGTCGAAAGGCGTAATAAAACAGTGGTAGCTATGGGCACGAGTATGCTAAAAGAGCGGAATGTTCCATCTGAAATGTGGGGAGAAGTAATTAGACACGCAGTTTATGTACTCAACAATTTGCCCACTCGAGCCCTCTCCGAAATCACGGCTCACGAGGCCTGGTATGGTGAAAAACCTCATGTTGATCAACTTCGTGTGTTTGGGTGCGTAGCTTACATGAAAATTCCAAATGTCTATGTTAAAAAGTTGGACGACAGAAGCAAACGAGTTGTGTACTTCGGTAGAGAATCGGACATAAAGGCCCATCAGCTGTATGACCCAACCACAGGAGTTATACATGTCAGTCGGGATGTCTGTTTTGAAGAAGAGAAAAGCTGGTCCCGGAATCATAGTGAATCGACAAGTGCCGAAGAAGGAAAGTTCATAGTGGTGAGAATAAAAGATATTGAACCTGAGGTTGAAACCACAGACAGTGACGACACCATTCTGACCACACCGCAATCAAGCAGCCTTACCTCGAGTCAAAGTCAGACTGCAACTCCTCAAACTCAGGCGTCTGTCACTCAGAGTACTGAATCTAGATCTGAAACAAACGAAGGAAGTATCTCAGCTACCTCGAGCGAAAGCAGTGCACCTCTGAGGTTCAGAAATCTGAATCATATTTATGCTCCAGATGTAGACTTAGAGTTAATAGAGGAATTGCTCTTGTTGAACATCGATGAACCTATGTTATATGAGCAGGCTGCTAAGAGTCGAATCTGGAAGGACGCAATGAAAGCTGAACTTGATGCTATCGAGAAAAACCAGACCTGGGTTCTTACAGACCTGCCTAAGGGGCATAAAGCCATCGATAAAGTGGGTTTTCAAGGCTAAGAAGGATACTAATGGCGAGGTTGTCAAACACAAATCTTGGTTAGTGGCAAAGGGTTATGTTCAAAAACATGGGATAGATTATGAGGAGGTTTTCGCCCCGGTTACACGGCTTGAAACAGTAAGACTTTTACTAGCTCTTGCGGTAAAGAATTCTTAGGAAGTACACCATCTTGATGTAAAATCAGCTTTCCTCAACGGAGAATTGTAGGAAGAGGTGTATGTCGCACAGCCTAAAGGGTATGTTAAAAGAGGAAAAGAGTCAAAGGTGTACAGGTTGTTAAAGGCCCTTTATGGTTTACGTCAGGCACCGAGGGCCTGGTACGCTCAGCTCAATAAATGTCTTCACAAGTTGGGGTTTGTTAAATGTCCGTTTAAGCACGCTGTTTACACCGGGAGAGATGGAACCGAGTCACTAGTCATTGGTGTCTATGTTGATGATCTTTTGATCACCGGCACCAGTACTTCACACATAATCAAATTCAAGGAGAAAATGGGCAGGGAATTTGAGATGTCTGATTTGGGACGGCTCACTTATTATCTTGGTCTAGAAGTCGAGCAAGGCCAGGGGTTTATTGAACTAAAACAAACGGCTTACGCTAAGAAAATTCTGGAGAAGGCGGGTATGAGTGACTGTAATCCCGTCAGATATCCTATGGAACCAAAACTGCTACTGCACAAAGATGAAAATGGTGAACCTATAAACCCAACAGAATTTAATCCATAATTGGAGGTTTGCGCTACCTAGTGCACACCAGGCCTGATATCGCCTATACAGTAGTAGTGGTCAGTCGGTTCATGGAATGCCCAACTATGTTACATCTCTCTGCAGCTAAGAGAATATTGCATTATGTACGAGGAACCTTGGATTTTGGAATACTGTACAAGGCTGGAAAAGGTAACTATTTGCTGGCAGGTTATTCAGATAGTGACTTGGCAAGATGTGTGGACAATCGTAAGAGCAGTGGTGGAGTGGCGTTTTACATGGATGACAGTCTTATAACTTGGATTCCTCAGAAACAAAGATGTGTTGCATTATCGTTGTGTGAAGCAGAATTTATAGCAGCCACAATAGCTGCTTGTCAATGGATATAGCTGCAACGAGTTCTTAGTTACATTTCAGATGTTGAGCCCGGGCCTGTTATGTTATATATTGATAATCGTTCTGCTGTTGATCTCGCCAAGAATCCGGTCTTCCATGGTAGGAGCAAGCACATAGACATTCACTATCATTTTATACGAGAATGCGTGGAACAAGGTCTGATCAAAATTAAATATGTCAGCACAAATGAGCAGCGTGCAGACATTCTCACTAAAGCACTGTCCGTAGCAAAGTTTGAGAAAATGAGGAACATGTTGGGTGTTAAGCAGCTCAAGTCAGTTTAGATTAAGGGGGTGTATGTTGGAATTAATCTAAACGTTTTATTTATTTTATTGTTTAAATAAATCAGCTGGTCACTAGTATTAGTATTGCAGTAAGAGTAGGACTCCAGAGTTGTTAGGATGTGTAGTCAGGAGAATAAGTCGTGGAGAAAACTAAGGTGTTTAGCCCTGGTTTGTATCTATAAGTTTAGGCTAAGTAGTTTTAGATAAATTTGCTTCAGTGGCATTTGTTTTAGTTAACTCTCTCAGATTATAAAACTCATCAGTTATCAATATAGCTTCTTTCATTTCTGTTTAACAGTATTGTTCTTGTCTATATTCTACATTCCTATGATGAGGATACACCATTCTTTTTCATCAGTCCTTTTGTGGAGACTCTGCGTTTGCTTGATATTGATCGACATAATTGAAGAAAATGTTTTGGAAGCCTTGTAATTGCAATGAGAACTTGGTAGAGTTCTTCAGCTAGCTCTCCATTTGATATGTGCTTCAAAAGTAGATTATGAACAGGGGAAGATTTCAAGCAAACAATTCTTTGGATTTGACGGATTCTGATTTTGGTTCATCAAGTCTATGATTTTACGTTGAGAGTTTTCTTGATTTTGCCGCTATTGACAATTGGGACAAAGTTGTTTGCACAATATTATCTGATAATTCATCTAGGTTTTTGTACTTGAAAAATATGTATTGTTTTTTCATTTGTTTATTTTATCTTTTTGTTTCTCTTGGAAGTAATATAGTATATGTTTATATTGTCTATATGCAGGATGTTAGGTTTATGTTACTGAGAAATATACATGTGAACCAAAATGGTGTGGTTTTTAGAGTACTTGGATTAGAGAACATGGTAATCTTCCAAAGTGATGTGCAAATAATTTGTTTCTGTTTTGCTTGATCGTTTCAATTTGCAATCCACTACCTTGTCTGTACCTTCTAATTTGTATCCTTCAACTTAATTAGTTTTCTGATTCTTTGTGTTGAATGTCCAATTCTCATAGGAGTTGCATCTTTGCATTTAGTAAGCTCCTGAGTAGCTGCTATTAAATGTTCAGGTCCTTGTCAACTGTAATGCATTAGGCCAGTATCTAGTTTGAAACTAAACAGTTTAGATGTCCTCTTGATGGTTCCGACTATAAGTATCTTTGCATCTTTATATGTCTTGTATGTCATAATTTTTCCAGTTACATATTTGTAAGTTTTTTTTAGCCGTCAATGACAAGTGGAAAGGAATTGCAAGGACAATGACAGACTTAAATTTCCTGTTGAACCTACCCAAAAATTCTCATGCCCTTTTAATAGGGTAGCTAGCATTTGTTATTGCATTTTCGCTTTCATTGACATTCTTGATGCAAAATTCGGCAATTCTAAAAGCAATTCTGATCTAGCCCTGATTTAGCCAGGTTTATCATCTCTTATAAGTTACTTAAAAGTTAAAAAAATACATATAAATTTTTAACTTAAAAGGAATCCCAAATGGGGAATCTTACCTGTTGTTTGTTATCTTCCCTTAACGGTGATTTTTCAGCTGCTATGTATCAGATTACAGGTCTTATTGCTAAACCTTATATCATTGCCAAAGTTAAATGGATATAGAAAGAGATAGTTCTGCTGCCCATACACTCATGGTGGTTAATGAAGTTTTTTTTTAATGGGAAAACTTCAATTTAAATAAATTAGCAAAGATAATTGATTAAAACTCTCTCTCTCCAATTACAAAAGATAAATCATTTAAAATAAAATTCTTATTTTTATCTTTTCTTATTTTACAATAGACCAAAGGCCTTCTTTTTTGGAGTTTGTGAATATTGTTGGTTAATAGTTTAACCAATTTTTTATACGTTTCTCCTATCATCTAAAAATAAATTTATATGAAATCAATAATTTTTTATATAACTTAGAAGCCACTATTAATATTTTTTCTTAACTACTTCTCACATGCGAAAATTCAAAACTTTTATATAATATCCTTTCGTAAATGAATCTTAGATGAGTCATAATTTGAAACTGATTTAATAGCTATAATAAATACTAAAACTTTATTGAATTGTGGATTCTAATTTCTTTCATAAAAAAATCATGAATTTCAAGGAAAATATGTCATCTGAAAGTTACAATAGTTACAAAAAAAATACATTTATGATGCTTTAGAACAATATAACTCTAACACTAAACAAACTCCAATTTTATGACTCCAAAGGGAAACTCAGAAATAGAAAAAATTAAACCCTAATTGCACCAGCTTCCTTCAGGTCTTCTGATTGAGTGTCTGAAGATGAGACTGTTGAAGCAGAACAAGATGCCATCTTCAAAAGACTTGGTGTTGAGTATGTCCAAAATCATGGTAATATCTCTCAAAGACTGCTATGTTTGCTAATATGGCACCCATTTATTAGTTGTACATTTTGATGATAAACAATGTCAAGAATACTGTACACTATATTCACTTGACTTCAATAATATTGCATGTCTGAATTATCGAGTGGTCTGGTTTGTGTGTCTTCGATGTTATATTGAAAACCTGAATACTATTCCGCCATTTACCTATGGAGTTTGGTTGGGAGCTAGGAAGCATGAGTGCGGGTGCGGGGGTACGTGATACGGGGATATGGGAATTCAGAAAATATAAAAAGATGGGATTCGATCGGGTACGGGATATATTTTTCAGGAGTTTCAGTCAAATTAAACTAAATAATGAACTACATAAGTTCATTATGAGTACATTATCATTAAAAATATATATTATTATTACTCGATAATCCAATTGACATATTTTAGCATAGTTAATTGATTAAATTTTCAAGTATCTGTATTATCTTCAAAAGACTTCGTGTTAAGTATGGTGATATCTCTCAAAGACTGCTATATTTGCTAATATGATAAACAATGTCAAATATACTTTACACTATATTCACTTGACTTCAATAATCATGCATGTATGAATTATGGAGTGGTCTGATTTGTGTGTCTTCGTTGTTATATTGAAAACCTGAATACTATTCCACCATTTATCTATGGAGTTTGGTGGGGAGAAAAAGATGAGTGCTAGTCTATATGAAAACTTTTGGGTTGATTCCTTGGGCACAGGGAATAATGGTTCCCATATTAGAAAAACCAAACAGTTTGATTCATATAATCTTGAATCAATATTATATGATTTCATTGATTCATGTGATCGTTCGACTCCATATTCAAATTACGAGGAGGGCTCCAAACCACCTCCTATCATCACGCTTTTTGTGGAGACTTTGGTTTAATATTGTTTAATATAATTAAACAAAATGTTAGTAAGTTGGGAGCCTTGTTATTGCAATAGGTATTTGGTAGAGTTCTTCAATTTTTTATGAAGATGCGGATGTCATTATTTGTGCATCAACGGGGGAAGATGCCATCCTACGACTTCCCTGAAGGAATCCTGTCTAAAAATTTCAAAAGACTTTATGTTAAGGTATGTCTAAAATCTGTTGGTTTTAATCTAAACTTATTCTTTGTTTTAATTATTTTAGTACATGGAGACCTTAGAGACTTGGTCTGCAATGTTCAGGAGAGTTTTTAGGCATAGTTGAATAAGTCTGGGTAGTGGATATAGTGTAGGAAACATCTGTTATTGGTTCCTAGTTTGTAGGTCTTTCATTCTTGTATTTATTTGATTTCTCTCGCAGCTAATAAACTATCAACTTCACTTGTTTGTTTTTACTCCATTTAAAAGTTATCATCTACATTTATACACATACTTATATATATATTAAGATCTTGTTGGTGGTGTTCTATATTGTGGTATCAGAGCCTGAAGTCTACAGCGGATGCCCAAGTATATGCCCAGAAAAACAAAGATGGAGACGAACAAAATCAAAGAGGGAGGAGTTGGTCTGAACTACCCAATGCTGGCACGGAGCAATTATACAGCTTGGGCGATAAAGATGAGAGTGTTTATGCAAGCTCACGCGGTGTGGGATGCGGTGGAACCCAAGGATCCAAAAGGGAAAGTGGAGGAACGGATGGACAAGCTCGCACTGGCAGCAATCTATCAGGGGATCCCTGAAGACATGCTTTTGTCCCTCGCCAAGAAAACTATGGCCAAGGACGAATGGTCAGCCAGACAAACTATGTGTCTAGGGGCTGATCGTGTTAAAAAGGCTAAGGTCCAAACTCTAAAATCTGAGTTTGAATCCTTAAAAAAGAAGGAAACAGAACACCTTGACGATTTTTGTATGAAGCTAAATGGCTTGGTAGCAAACATTCGAGCTTTGGGTGAAGTAATTGAAGAAAGTTATGTGGTGAAAAAATTACTAAGAGCTGTACCTTCAAAGTTTCTGCAGATAGCATCCACAATCGAGCAATTTGGTGACTTGGAGAGTATATCAATCGAGGAGGCTATTGGGTCTTTGAAGGCTCACGAGAAAAGGCTAAGATGCCAAAGTGAATCCAGTGGGGGACAATTGCTTCTCACTGAGGACGAATGGTTAAAAAGGGAAAAGGAGGAAGGACAACTACTATTCACCATGGAAGAATGGTAGAAGAGATCTAACGTAAGAGGAAAGAATTCTGGAAGTGAAAGTCAATTGAATGAAGGAAGTCGGGGACCTCGAGACAGAAGCAAAGTACGGTGCTTTAATTGTCTCTCATTTGGTCACTACGCAGTAGAGTGCAGAAAACCCAGGCGTCAAAGAGAGCATCGAGCTGAAGTAAATATGGCACGGACTCAAGATGAAGAACCAGCTTTGTTAATGCTAAAGTGCGAGAAGAACAAACTGATGTTGAGTGAGAAAGGTGTGACACCAAAACTGGTTGCAGACGTTGCAAGCAAACAAAGTGAATCGAATGTATGGTATTTGGGCAATAGGGCGAGTAACCACATGACAGGACAACGTTCGAAGTTCACTAATCTAAAAGAGGAGGTAATAGGTCAAGTTCGTTTTGGAGATGGTTCAACCGTAAGTATCAAGGGAAAAGGAACAGTTGTGTTCAGATGTAAGAATGGTGAAGAACGACAATTTCACGAGGTATATTACATTTCAAACCTATGTAATAACATTTTGAGTCTTGGTCAGTTATCTGAAAATGGAAATCGAGTTGTATTAAATTGAGTTTTTCTGTGGGTTTATGATGAAAATGAAAAACTTCTTATAAAAGTAAAACGTTCAGGAAACATATTGTATAAGATTATCATTGAGAGTATTGAGCCTACATGTTTTCTATCAAAAACGGATGAGCTGTCTTGGATGTGGCATGAACGCCTTGGCCACGTAAATTTTCATGCACTGAGTCTAATGTCCAATAATAACATTGTTACTGGTTTTCCAACAATTGTGCAACCCAAGGAGCTGTACACGGGCTGTCTCATGTCTAAACAAACTAGGAAGGCTTTTCCTGTAAAGTCAGGCTACAGAGCACAGCAAGCCTTAGAGCTGGTCTATGGTGATCTGTGTGGGCCAATATCACCGGAAACTTCAAGTGGAAATAGGTATTTTTTTCCTCTTAGTAGATGACTTTAGCAGGGCAATGTGGGTGTACATGCTAAGAACTAAAGATGAAGCTCTTAATGCTTTCAAGAAATTCAAGGCCCTGGTTGAAAATAGCCCAGAAAGGAAGATAAAATGTCTTCGCACAGATAGAGGGGGTGAATTCTGTTCAAATGACTTCAAGTCATACTGCGAGGAAGCTGGGATCAGTCGTCAATACACTGCTCCATATACGCCACAGCAAAATGGCGTCGTTGAAAGACGTAACCGCACTGTTGTTGCCATAACCAGAAGTTTCTTGAAGACCATGAAACTTCCATCATTCTTGTGGGGGGAAGCAGTTCGACATTCTATATATATTTTAAACCGTCCACCTACCCGTGCCCTGTCAGAAAGAACCCCATATGAGGCCTGGACTGGAGTTAAACCGAATCTGGAACATGTTCGAGTTTTTGGTTGTGTCACACATATGAAAATTCCTATTGGGCAGGTGAAGAAACTGGATGACCGCAGCAAAGCAGTGATAAATTTGGGCAGAGAAGCTGGAACTAAGGCCTATCACTTATATGATCCCGTGTCCAAGCAAGTGCACGTTAGTCGTGACGTGGATTTTGAAGAGAAGAAAATGTGGTCGTGGGATCAGCTCGAAGAAGGACACCAAACGCAGCAGAATTATTTTACGATTTTTGGTTTTGAGTCAGGGGACACCAACAGAAATGAGGAAGGAGAGAATTTCAACACTCCACAACAAACAGACACTGTGCCATATGATTCCGTATACTCGAGCTCAGAACCAGAAAGCCCTTCACTGGAAGCAACACCTAAGTCAGTCTTAACACAAGTTTTTGGCATCTCTGGTGGTGAAAGTTCTGCTGTTAGTAGTGAACCTCGAAAATTCAGGAGTCTTGATGATATTTACAATAATACAGAGATAGTCGAATTAGATGATGAGTTGTTGCTTATAGGCATGGATGAACCACTAAACTATGATCAAGCATCAAGGAAGAAGGAATGGAAAAATGCTATGAAATCAGAATTGGAGGTAGTTGAAAGAAACGAGACCTGGACACTGACAGCGCTGCCACCAGGTAAGAAACCCATAGATTTAAAATGGGTTTTCAAGTTAAAGAAGGATTCAAATGGGGAAATAGTGAAACATAAGGCAAGGATCATGGCAAAGGGGTATGTGCAAGAATACGGAGTAGACTTTGAGGAAATTTTTGCACCTGTGACTCGCCTTGAGACTGTACGGCCTTATTCTTGCTTTAACAGCTAAAAATGGGGGGGGGACTACATCACCTAGATGTGAAATCAGCATTTCTAAATGGGGAGTTAACGGAAGAGGTTTATGTATCGCAACCTAAGGGTTTTGTAAAGCCTGGACAGGAACACATGGTTTACAAGCTACACAAGGTTTTGTACGGCCTTCGTCAAGCTCCTCGAGCCTGGTACTCGAAGCTGAGTAAATGCCTGGAGAGCATGGGTTTAAAAAGGTGTCCTTACAAACATGTTGTTTACACTAAAAAGGAAGAAGGAGTGGTGTTGATTGTAGCAGTCTATGTTGATGACTTGCTGGTGACTAGACTAATGCTGCTGTTATACGAAAGTTGAAGGATCAAATAGGTGAGTCTTTTAATATGAGCGATCTGGGTACTCTCTCTTACTACCCGGGAATCGAGGTTGAGCAGGAAAATGGGGACATTGAGCTTAAACAAGCAGCATATGCCAAGAAAGTTTTAGAGCAAGCGGGCATGAGAGATTGTAACCCAACAAAGTATCCAATGGAGACAAAACTTTTGATCACAAAGGATGAAGGAGGAGCAACAATTGATTCAAAGGAGTTCAAAAGCATAGTGGGTGGTCTTTGATATCTTGTTCATACCCGACCAGACATTGCATATGCCGTAGGGATAATCAGTCGATTTATAGAAAGATCAACTGTTATGCACCTCAATGCGGCTAAGCGAATTCTTCATTATGTTAGAGGAACGATGAATTATGGTTTAATCTACTCTAAGGATAGCGGGAATAATGTGTTGACAGGGTTCTCAGACAGTGATTTGGCTGGCCATATTGACGACAAAAAGAGTATCGAAGGCATGGTCTTTTACCTGAATGAGAGTATGATAACCTCGGTTTCTCAGAAACAAAAGTGTGTTGCCTTGTCGTCTTGCGAAGCTGAATTTATGGCAGCTACCGGAGCGGCGTGTCAGGGAATATGGCTGTGAAAGCTACTGGGAGAAGTTACAGATGGTTGTGTTGGGCCTGTAGTGCTATACATTGACAACAAATCTGCCATAGATTTGGCCAAGAACCCAGTTTTTCATGGTAGATCAAAACATATTGATATAAGTTATCACTTTATCAGAGAATGTGTTGAACATGGTGAAATTATTATTAAGCATATTCGTTCAGATGAACAGCGTGCTGATGTCCTCACAAAACCGTTACCAATAGTCAAGTTCGAGAAGATGCATCAATTGCTGGGAGTTAAGAATCTGAATAAAGATGTTTAGATTAAGGGGGTGCTTGTTGGTTTTAATCTAAACTTATTCTTTGTTTTAATTGTTTTAGTACATGGAGACCTCAGAGACTTGGTCTGCAACGTTCAGGAGAGTTTTTAGGCATAGTTGAATAAGTCTGGGTAGTGGAGATAGTGTAGGAAACATTTGTTACTGGTTCCTAGTTTGTAGGTCTTTCATTCTTGTATTTATTTGATTTCTCTTGCAGCTAATAAACTATCAACTTCACTTGTTTGTTTTTACTCCATTTAAAAGTTATAATCTACATTTATACACATACTTATATATATATTAAGATCTTGCTGGTGGTGTTCTATAAAATCATGGTATTATCTCTTAAAGATTTTTCCATATTAGTCCTAAATATTTACTTCCCATAATACTAATACCCATTTCTTAACCCTAAGTTCTGATGATGTACACTTGAATATCTCTACTTGATGGTACTTGACTTTAAAAATCACGAATGGTATGCATTATCCAATGGTTTAATTTGCTTGACTTTGATAATCAGTATCCATGGAATCCGCTTGTTCAGAAATGCAGAACTCTTCCAGATTCACCTCTTTTAAGATTTACTTTTGAAGAGATTTACTGTACATTCTGGCAATGCACAATGTCAAGAATATTACACATTTGATTATCCACTTGACTTGCCCACTAGTTCGTGGTATGTGCAATCAAATGGTTTAATTTAGGTATCTACTATGTTGGATAAAGAATTTTACCAAAATCTCGACATTTATATCTGGAATCTTCTTGTTCAAAAATTTAATATTATACCAGAGTTGCCCCTTTCAACACTTACATTTAAGGAGACTACGCTTTAGATTTTGGATTTTTACCGGAAGTGAATGATTACGTTGTGGTACGTGTTGCCAAACCTAGATCAACCTATGAAGCTCTATCATTGAAATATATGGATAATAACTCACATGTTAACTATGAACAATAACTGCACACAGACACCATTGATCTTTATAGTCTAAATACTAATTCTTGGAGGAAAATATGCCATTCTTATTAATTGTATGTCTGGTCATCAGTCAATGTGTGTTAATGGTATTGCATAGTGGATAGGGTTTGACTTGTCAGATCAGTTAATTATGCGCTTCGATATCAAGAAAAATGTATTGTGAAATATATCAGGATGCCTGATATATCTCACGATCTTCAAATTACGGATCACTACATCCTTCCGATTGGTCAATCTATTGCTTGCTTTATAGAGGGTTATGAGATCGATTTAGATGAGGAGGATCCTAAGTTGCACATTTGGGTATTTAAAGATAATGTGAGAGGTGAGGATGATATGATAGGTGAGTTTTTTTTGGAAATGAGTGTTAGTCTAGATGAAGATGTTTGGGCCCAAGTCTTGGGTACAAGGAACTATGGTGATCCAATAGTAGAAAAATCAAACAGTTTGACTGCATATGATCTTGATACTCAAGAACCATATGATTTTGTTAAATTCTTGTATACAGGTAAGAGTTGTTAAAAAGCAAGTTTGGAAGATCATAGTGGACGACATGATTTTTCTAGGTTTCAGTGGAAGAAATTCTTGAGTTCGAAAATTCTTCAGGAATCAAATATATTTTTCATTTCTTATACACTAAATGTTTAACACAAAATTAAATCAATAAACTAAAACAACAACAAAATAGAATTTTTTAAATTTTTTAAATTAATAAAAATTAGTAAATTAAATATATTTAAATTAAATATATACATTACATCAGTCAACCAAATATCAAGAATGATATTTCAATCTTATACTATCTTAACGCGAGTCCTCATTCCAACCCCTAACAACTATGCAAACCAAACAATCCCTTAATTCTTATAAATTAGTTGGGATAAGGATATTTAGAACTAAAATCAGTTATATTGTAATTTATAATTATTTTATAGAAACAAGTTTTTATGATACAATATAAACTATTTTTAATCTAAAATGCTAGATAAATCAACAAAAAATGGGAAAGCGTGAGTTGTATGGCCTATTTAATGTATATTAAAACAAGTAATTTAAAGTTTATAATTGTCATATAAGAGATATGTAAATTATTTATTAGGATTTTGCTCAAATTTGAGAAGTGATGATTTTCGTATTTAAAATTGATGATTTTATAAAATATAATTTTTTTGGTTTGCACAAAATCACTAATTTAGAAAATTCGAAATTTCAGTATTTCAAAAAATCGCAATTTTTCACTACAAAATCACTCGTTCTCACAGTTTTCCTTTTAAGAAGTTCTCACTAGAGTGTGACCCATATTTATTATAAGTTATTTAGTTATTTTAAAAAATATATTTATAAATTGGCGAGGTATAAGTTAATTATTACTATAATTTTAAAAAAATCTAAAATTTTGATTATGAGTATGAATATAGAATTTAAAACAGAAATAAATTATTAATATTCGAATTCTCCGATTATAAACATATACAGAGTAGTTCATGGCTTGACTGTCGGCATACTTTTCTTTTCTTTTTTGACAGGTAAAGGGTTGGAAAAACCATCCCGAGAAATAACAACATTATAACATGGCACACATCATTAGGGAGGAAAGATCACACTTAAGGAATTCTAAACATAATATTAAATACAAAGCTTTTTTTAACAATCCAATGTGCTGGAGCATTACAAAGCTTAGAAACAAAAGTAGAGCTTTATTTTAACATGGAAGGAAGAATTCTTATATTTTCGGTTAACGCAATAGCATGCCAGGGAGGTGTCTGGTTTAAAGATGTAAGAGAAATGGCCACAACCGAGTCAGAGTCGATATAAGTCGAATATAGTTGTTTTTAATAAGCAAGGCTAGCCATAACCTTCCAAATTACGAAAATTTCAGCATGCAGAGGAGAAGAAGCTTTAACCAAGCAACCTTGACCTTCGATTATACCTCCGGTCATAATTATGCTTCACAAGACTTGCACGTGGGGAAGATCACTGATGATAGTAAATAATAAGTTTAGGAAAGTTAGTATATAAAGGGCTGAAGAGAGATGCAAACTCACAAGAATAAGTTTAATTTAAGTTTTAACTGTGGGTGGTATTTAAGTGACTATCTCCAAATAAACAAGCATTTCTAGCTTTTAAGATAGCCCAACTAGTGATAGTTAAAGATACAAGAAAATTCAATGCATTTTTTTGAAGAAGCATGCATAACCATGAATGCCAGAGCTGATTCAACTGACTTGAAATTTTTTGTATTCAACTAAGTTAATTATGAGCTTGAAAGGAAAAAAACATAAATGATGAAGTACATCTCCTCTAACTTTGAACTTATGCACATTTCCATGTACATTTCTGAAATGGAAAAAATTGAAATGGGATTCGTTCTATTTAAGTCAACTTTTATTTGTTAGATTATTTCAGTTTCAATTTTTTCCAAAAAAAAATGCTTTTTATTGGCTCACTGACCTCCTTTCTTTTGTTGGCTCTCTACTTCCCGAAGATAATGTGTTACCTAGTAATGCATATGAAGCAAACAAACCCTCTTCATTTAGGTCTAGAGTATATAAAGTTCCATTCATGTCTGAATGACTGTATACTTTTCAAGGGTGTACATGCTGATGCAACCAAATGTCCTAAGTGTCGACTTTCTCGGTAGAAGTTGACAAAGAAAGGTGAAGAGAGGGTTAATCTTCCAGCCAAAGTCATGTGGTATTTTTTAACAATTCCTAGATTTAAACGTATGTTTAAATCTCCTTCCACCGCTGAATTAATGTGTTTGCATGCGCAACAGCGGACACAAGATGGTAAAATACGATATTCGGCCGACTCTCCATCTTGGAAAAATATAGATTATAGGTGGCCCTGCTTTGTTGTCGGATCGTGTAAACCCGCACAATAATGGCCTATCTAACAGATATAGTTGCTGGCTAGTCATATTGGTGACTTACAATCTTCCTCCCTGGTTATGTATGACAAGGAAATTTATGATGTTGTCGATATTGGTCCCTGGCCCGCATGAGCCTGGTAATAACATCGACATCTACTTACAACCGATGATTGATGATTTGAAAAGCTTTGGAGGAAGGTGAACCAAATGTGTATGAGGCGTATAACAAATCATTTTTCACTTTAAAAACAGTTTTAATGTGGACGATAAATGACTTCCCTGCTTATGGAAATTCATCCGGTTGCGTCAATAAGGGTTATAAGTGTTATCCAGTTTGTGGAGATGACACCATAGCTAAATATTTGACTCATAGTAGGAAATTGTGCTACCAAGGTCATCGCCAATATTTGCCTCTACATCATCCTTATAGAAGGCAAAATGCCGCTTTTAATGGAAACCAAGAGTTTGGCAGCCGCGTCGAATCCTATCCGAAGAAGAAGTGTTAGCAGAGCAAGAACAAATCAAATTTGAATTTGGGAAGAAAATGAAGAAGGCAAAGAAGGTTGAAAGTCCATGGAAGAAAAGTCAGTATTTTTCGAGTTAGAATACAGGAAATTTCACCATGTTAGGCATTATATTGATATCATGCATGTCGAGAAAAATGTATGTGATAGTCTGATTGGCAAATTACTAAATATGTGTCATAAGATAAAAGATAGTGCAGCAGCCCGTCGTGATATGATGGAAATGGGCGTTAGATCTGATTTGGCTCCCCAAGTATGAGTAAAGAAAACCCATTTGCCTCCTTCTCTCATTACTTTGTCAAAGGAAGAAAAAAAGACATTCTTTTTATCATTAATGTCGATGAAACTTCCATACGGACATGCATCGAACATCAAAAATTATGTTTACATGCCTAATTTGAATATTTACGGGCTGAAGTCACATGATTTTCACATCCTTCTCCAACAATTACTCCCAGTTGCAATATACTCCATTCTCCCGAAGCATGTTAGGGTCAAAATTATTAGATTGTGTTTCTTCTTTAATGCTTTATGCAACAAAGTAGTAGACGTGTTAAAACTGGATAAGCTGCAGTCAGATGTCATACTGACCTTGTGCGATCTAGAAAAGATTTTCCTTGTGTCATTTTTAGATGTAATGGTACATATAGTATTCCACTTGGTTCAGGAACTACGCTTATGCTGACCAGTATTTAATAAGTAGATGTATGCCTTTGAACGGTTTAATAAAGTACTAAAGGGTTATGTTCGAAACCTTTATTATCCCGAAGGTTGTATGGCAGAGAGTTACCTTTGAGAAGAGTCCGTATAATTTTGCACCGAGTTTCTTAGTCATAATTACTCCACTGTCGGTCTTCCAAAGGACCAAGATAATAAGATATCTGGTCCATTATCCGTTGTGATAATAAAATCAGTAGAAGAGAAGGAGCGAGATAAAGCACATCTACATGTCCTTCTGAACAACGTTGAAGTGTTTCCATACATTATGTGAGTTTATTCACTTTGTTGTTTTCAATTCCTCATTATCCAGTAGTTAGTCTTCTAATGTGTTTTTAATATATCATTCCATATGCATTTTTCAGAATGCATAAGGAATATCTTGAAGAAATTCACTGAGGGAAAAGGAAAAGCTTACATTGGCTCATGAGAGAGCACAATCGGCTTTTTGCTGATTGGTATCAAAACAAAGTCAGTGTTGTATTAGGTTTTTTGATCTGTAGTGTAATGACGACTATTAGCTATTTAGGATTTAAGATTTCTTATCATATTTGTAGGTGAATGATGAACTAAGGGAGAACAACAAAGGTGTTTCAGAAATGAAAAGATGGCTCTCTGCCAAGACATCATTTTCAGTACTAACTTATCAAGTTTTTCTAGTGAACGGAGTGCGATATTTTACAAAGGAACAAGATGACATACGCATTGTTCAAACAGCGGGGTGTCTGTCATTGCTAAAACGGTCCAGGTGTCTAGTGCCAAGGACTTGAACCCTGTAGAAAGTAATTTGACATTTTACGGTATCATACTAGAGATATGGGAATTAGATTATCATACATTCAAGGCTCCCTTGTTCATGTGTAAATGGGCAAGTAATGATAAGGAATAAGGGTTGATGATCTTGGGTTCACACTTGTGGATTTTAGTCAACAAAGTCGCAAAAAAAGATAAATATATTTTTGTTGACCAAGTCAAGCAAGTGTTTTACCTTGAAGATCCTGTTGATGCTACCTGGTTTGTTGTACTGTCCTCCACAACTCGAGACTACCATGAATTGTATAATGAAGATGACTTAGGAGACACGACCATGGAACATCCCCATTCTGCACTGAAATCCCCGCAACTGATGTCACTACTGATGATGTCGCTCATACTGCTAGACCTAATGTTGAGGGAATTTGGATTGAAAATCCTGCTACTAAAACCCCTACATCTAATGTCGTTACTGACGGATGATGTAGCTTTATGTATTATGTAGTCTTTTATTATTGGTCAAATAATTTTATTATTGTGTGTAAAATATATATCTTATATGCAATTTCGATGACTGAATGAACCATATATATTTGCCTTTAATTGTGTTATAATGTGTAAAATACATTATTTAATTGTTCTTTTTTTCTTTTGTTTTGCAGTGTTATAATCATATAAATAATTCTTCCATAATTATTGATTGATGGCATTGTTTTTTCTTTAATTGTTTTGCATTGTTTAATTGTACTTGTATAAAATGCTTCATTCAGTAAATAGAAATGGAGCAAAACTTATGTTCAATTTTATTATAATTATTTTCTTTAATTGTAATGACTGATGGCATAATTTTTTTTTTTAATTGTAATTATGCTTGTATTGATGGCTTTATGTTCAATTTTATTCAGACTATGGGAGCAAAATGGTAAATAAGCAAAAAGCCAAGAAAGTAATTTTCGAAGAAAGTGACGGGAAGAATAACTCTGAAAAGGTTGAGGATGAGATGGTTCCTGATGTCAAAACTACATAGACTTGTAATGATAAGTTGGTTCAAGTCCCTCCACAATATCAAACTCAAAGTAGTGGTGAAGAAACAATGACCACATCTGAATCTACAAAAAAGAGGCTAGGAGGTGCGCGTGGTATTTCAGCTCTTCACAAAGTAGTGGTGAAGAAAGCTCGGGGAAACAAATTTAAAGTTAGATACAATGAATTTGGAGTTCCCATCAGAAATACCAGGCCTACTTTACAGTCTTACATAGGAATGCTCGCAAGGACAATGATTTCAATCGACACTGAAAACTGGCCAAAAGTGGATTGTGATTTAAAAGCAAAATTACGGGATGATGTGCAGGTAAATTATATCCCTTGTTGACTTCTTCATTTTATTTAAATTATGACTGTAAATTATGTGGCTTATTTATATTGTGTGATTTAATACGCTGCTCTTTAGGACACATTCAAACTTGCCTCAGAAAGTGAGAAGTTTGTGCTACAGTCGGCAGGTGAAAAATGAAGGCAGTTTAAAGCTCATTTAACTGCAAAATATGTGATGCCATTTATTGGAAAAAAGAAGAAATTGATGAAGCCTCCGAAGAATTATGCCTTTGTTGGTAAAGAACCTTGGAAAAAATTTATTGCAGAGAGGACGAGCCCCAAATGGCTGGTATGAAAATATTCTACTAATATAATATACAGGATTGCCATTTTACTTGCTAAATGATTAAATAAATTTTGGTTAAATAATATTTATTAATTTTAAAATTTGTTTTGGTGCAGGAACAACGTAAGTTACAGAGCAATAGAGTGGGTAAACGGAAAAATCATCACCATTTGTCAAGGAAGGGGTATATTGGTTTGCGAGAAGAAGAAGTAAGAACCTATATCTATGTGGCTTTGCAATTCTATGTTTTAAGGGAGTTCAAACATTTTTCTTTTTTTTAACAGATGTCAAAGCAGTACAAGGTGTTATACAAACATGTTGCAGTCTTCGTAAAAGCCATTGGGGAGTCAATACCGATTTCGTATGATTCTGACGTGTTTGGAACTGAGAAAACAATTTTTATCTTTCATGAAAATGTGAAAGCATTGTTGGAGTTCGATATAATTGGCCAAGCTGCAATATCATCTTATATGGCGTAAGTTACTTTTTTTATCGTTATATATACAATATTCATATTTTATACGGATTTTATAAGTAATGTAATTCACTCCCTGGTAGGCTCTTGCAAAGACTGATTAAGATTGAGAGGAAGAATGAGGATGTGGTCTTATATGGATTTTTCGATCCAGGAGCTACATTTACGTTGAATAATTCTTTTCGTTCTTATTTTGTTAATCGGTTGAAAGAGAGTAGTCCCTATCGCATGTACTTCATGCCACATAATCATAAGTAAGTATTTTTAATTTAGACATGGTTTTACAAATTAATATATTTAGGTAGTTCTTTTCAAAATTTCTGACTTGTATTTTTCTTTTTTCTTTTTTATAAACATGGTTGTCACTGAATTTTGGTTGTAGTTTGGGATGGCGATATTTATATTATGAACCCTCTGCCACATCCAACACATTTTGACGAGTTGGAAAATCATTAACAGAGTAATATATTTCTATTTACTATATATATATAGTAAATATTCCCCCTTTCGAAAAATAATCATTTATATTATTGTTGTTCTGTAATGTAGAGCGATGAAATCCTAAAATTCTTAAACTGGAAGGGGAAATAGAGCTCTTCAGATAAAGAATCTTCTTGTAAGTTTTTTTGTATTTTAAATTTTTTTATCAGTTTGTAATTTTAAGTAATTTCTAGAGTTAACTTATATTTATATTGTAACAGGGATCTCCCAAAATAACCAGAAGGGGATGAATGTGGTTATGTTATAATGCGATACATAGAAATATATCATTGCTGATAAGGAACTATCTTTTACTACCAAGGTATATATGCAAATCATTTATGATATATGGCATGTAGAAATGTTTTGTGCAGTTTTTTGAAACAGATGAAATATGAGTGTTATTTCTGTAGATATTTTATATAATTTAAAATATATTGCATGGATGGCGTTAGTGGTTGTGATTTCCATATGGGTCTTGTTTTTATTATTATAGTAGTGATAGATAACTATTAGATGATGGAGGTATGGCTGGATGACAGTATGGATGGGACTTATCCTAAATTCCTATGTATGAAACCTTGAAAACTGAGGCTACGGTTTTGGATTGACGAAGAAAATTACTGTTAAATATAGTAAAGGTCATGTTCTTATATGTTGTCAGTATTCAGTTATATTTGTACATAATTTAAGATTCTGGATAAGCTATATACGTTATATATTGGTTCTGTTTATATTTAACTATACATATGGTAATTCTGGTTAATAATATTCTGTTTGTTATCATTTTGATTTATAAATAGTTAGCATGGACTAAAATAAATGCATCAAACCATTTTAGAGCAAATGAGAAATGCATACCTATTGAGAGCGAGCAAACTTTGAATATAAAGCTTATGTCAGTAATGCTAATTTTTACTTGTGTTATTTAGTGGGCAGCCAAAACTCGAAAGTCCTACACAAGGCAGGAGCTGGATGAAGTGCGGTTGGAGGTGCTTGAATTTATCCAAGATAAGATGTAAAACTGCTGTCTGATTAAGGGTTTTAAATTGCTAAGTATCTATATATAGCTTTCCTATTAACTAAGTGATCTTGATGTTGTGTTTTGCTGGTGGTTGGTGGTTATCGGAGGTTTGGTGAAAATTACATCCATCATTCTGATTTATGTTTGGAATTGTCAAAATTTGACAATATTGGTAAATATTAACTAGTCAAATATATTTAGAATGTTGGATGTAATAACTAGCGAATTTGGGTTTTATTATTTTTGGTTAGGATGTTTATTTTAGACTTGGAGTGTATGTCCGAATTGAGCTTGTTGAATTGAATGTTAAGAAAGTTGGTATCAATGTAGCTTTATGTTTCTGTTGGAAGTTTTTTGTTGGGATGTTGAATTGTTTGGTATTTTTCTGGTTGTAAATGCAATTGGTTCCCTGGGCTATAAATAGTACCAGGATGGTATGCAATTTACAGTACATTAACATCACAATGATAAATGTAAATCGATGTAAAAAATAAACAAAAGACATTAGGTAAAATAATATTAAACGAAAAATAACTACAAAAACCAATGTGAAATAGTCATTAGACATCGGTTTTGAAAATAAACTCAATGTATTTTAAGCCAAATAACATTGAATTTTTCAAAAGCGGATGACTTAAATTTTACAATATTAAAGAGTAAACATCGGTTAGAGAAACAGGCTGATGTTAAACAACAAGATTTGACATCATTTTTGAAAAGTAAACCCATGTCTTATCCAGCATTTCACATCGGTGTGTTAAAATAATTGATGTCTGATCCAACATTTCATATCGGTTGTTTAAACTAATCGATGTCTGATCCCACATTTCACATCAGTTATTTAAACTAACCAATGTCTGATCTAGCATTCACATTGGTTTGTTCGAACGAATTTTAATAAATGGCTTTTAGAGCTTGTAGGTTTCATGTTTTAATGGATAAATACCTCATAATATACTCATATTCACCTAAAAATAATGTAATATAAGCTGGAATTTGTTGCAAAGACATCACATTTAATCTTAAAACTGATGTATAGTACTGTAATAGACATCCGATGTTAACCAATGTCAAAGGCTGATGACATTTAACATCACACGCGAAGACATTGGTTCAGATTTATTTTAACATCGGTTCTGAACCGATGTCTGATGCCATATTTCTAGTAGTGAATTTATACTCAATATTGATTCCTGAAATCCAAATATTATATATAACACGAAAAGAAAATGAAACTGCCATTAAAGTATAGGAAATGTTTGTATACACAAAAATACACAAAATATATGTGAACCAAGATAAAATATCAACAAATATATCTAAATATATATATAGTCCTCCTTCAATACAAACTAAATTAAAATATACATTGAAAAACTCTATAAATCACTAATTTACATACTCAAAATCACTAAATATAACAGTATATAATATGTTAATAATTTAGTGGATATCACTAAATTACATAATACTGATCAATAAATGAGTAGTGCCACAGTCAAAAATATATAAGTGGATTATTATATAATTACTAATTATACACATATCAATTAGTAATAGGTCATCGTATAGTTTGTATATATATTGGATTGTATTGGATCACAAGATTCTAAAATATATATATATATAATTTTTTATAAAAAATAATAATTAATTGTATCATATATAATATATTGATATCGTATAACTCTATGTTTGAACGTATACTAACCCAAATATATACGTCATATGACATCGAGTATGTTCATATTCCTTCATTTGATGTTCTTACACCGAAAATATAAAATAATTTCGAATATTTGTATCATTTCCATAATTTTAATAAACTCAAATTTAGTGCTTTCTATACAAAAAAACAAAAAATATATAAATTAGAAAATGGTTTTAAGTACTCTCGTACCAAATCAAAATTAAAAATCTATATTCTCTATACTATACAATAATAACCGGAATGAGGTATCATTTGGTTCAACGGTTATTCCCTAATTTTAGTTATTAAAAAAGTAAAAAATAGTGTTATATATCCGCTAAACTACTAAATTGTTAAAATACTAGACTTAGACTACTTATACTACTAAACTACGATCACAAATTATCCTATTATTATAAAATAAATAAATAGTGGTATATATCCGCTAAACTACTAAATTCTTAAACTACTTGACATAATCTACTTATCCTACTAAACTACGATCACATGTTATCCTATAATTTTTATTATTAATTTAAATATATTATATAATTATAAAAATATTTTATAATTATAATATGAAGGGATAAATAAAAAATTTAAATAATAACGGGAACCGTTCATTGCATGGGATTTAAGCTAGTATATAGAATATAATAACCGAAATGGGGTATATTTTAGTTCAACAGTTATCCCCTTATTTTGGTTATTAAAAATAAAAATAAATAGTGTTCTACACATGCTAAACTACTAAATTGCTAAGTTATTAGATATAGTCTCCTTATCCCGCTAAACTACAACCAAAACTTACCCTACAAAACTACGATCACAGCTCCTTCCTAATTCTTTTATTATTTTTATTATAAATCTATAATTAATATATATTTATATAAATATATTAAAATTAATATATGATTGGATAAATAAAATTTAGAATTTATTTAAATATTAACAGAACATGTGCATTGCACGGGATTTAATCTAGTCTACTATAATAACTGGAATGACGTATAATTTGGTTCAAAAGTTATTCCCTCATTTTGTTTATTAAAAATTATAAATAGTGTTATATATCTACTAAAATACTAAATTATTAAACTACTAGACATAATCTATTTATCCTACTAAACTACGACTCCATGTTTATACAATAATTTTAATTATAACTTTATAATTATTATATATTTATATAAATATTTTAAAATTATAATATGACTGAATTAAAAAAAATATTAACGAAATCCTGGATTTAAACTAGTATCATAAAATAAAATTTTAGGTTCAACAAAATTACATAGACAAAAAACAGCATAACAAAATTAATAAATTTATCAAGCACGACCCGTTACCTGAATAGTTATAATCTGAAAACCAACACCCCTAAATCCTATTATTAGGCTTCTTAATGTCAAATTGAGTAGAAATGAGCTTGTCAAAACACAAGTACTTTCCCGAACACCTTATGTCGGAGATACTCAAAAGACTTCCGGTTAAGGATGTTTTACGTTGTGGAGGTGTCCAAAAATCATGGTATTCTCTTGTAAGAACTCCTATGTTTATCTCTCTCCACTCTAATTATCAAAAACTCACATCCCATATAAACCCTAAATATCTACTTTTCCATAATTTTGATACCCATGAATTAACACTACATTTCGATGATCCACAATGTGAAGAATATTGCAATCATGCATTTGACTTAGGATCAGCTAGTAAAAGGCTTTAGCTTTTAGGTTAATTTGTATGCACAATCAATGGTTTAATTTGTCTGTCTTTAATATTTGATTCGGCACATCATTATAATCCCAACATTGCTCTCTTGAATCCTCTAGCTCATAAATTTAAGATGCTCCCTCACTCGCCCCTTTCGATATTTACATTTCTCGAGACTGAGTGGAAGGCTTTAGCTTTTGGGTTTTTACCGGAAGTTAACGATTATGTTGTGGTACATATTGTCAAACCTAAATCGACTGCTGCACCTTACTTTGATCCGTACTCACCTGATGACTCTTACGAACAGGCCCTGCACACAGTAGAGATTGGGGTTTATAGTCTTAACTCTAATTCTTGGAAGAAAATATGCCAAGATAAAGTTTTTATTGATTTTATGAGTACTAATAGATCTGTATTTATTAATGGAACTACATTTTGGGTAGGGTTTAACACCGACGTTTCATATCAATTAGTCATGTACTTTGATACCAAAACAAATATACTGGGAAAAATCAAGGTGCCTAACTGGATTGCACTTCACGAACGTCAGCTTTGTAATCCTCTTATTCTTCCATTTGGTCAATCGATTGCTTACTTTGTTGAGGTTGAGGATTTCGATGCAGAAGAGGATGATGAGGATTATAAATCTCCTCATCTGGATATTAGTGTATTGAAAGATGATATGATAGATGAGTTTTCTTGGGAGAAAAAGATGAGTGTGAGTATAAGTGAAGATGTTTCGGCTCAAGTCTTGGGTGTAAGGAACAACGGTGATCCAATACTAGGAAAATCAAACAGTTTGATTGCATATAATCTTTACACCCATGAACCAAATGATTTTATTGATCGTTTGACTCCCTATTCCTTGGTTGAATTAATCTAAATGTTTTATTTGTTTTATTGTTTAAATTAATCAGCTGGTCACTAGTATTAGTATTGCAGTAAGAGTAGGACTTCAGAGTTGTTAGGATGTTTAGTCAGGAGAATAAGTCGTGGAGAAAACTAAGGTGTTTAGCCCTGGTTTGTATCTATCAGTTTAGGCTCAGTAGTTTTAGATAAATTTGCTTCAGTTGCATTTGTTTTAGTTAACTCTCTCAGATTGTAAAACTCATCAGTTATCAATATAGTTGCTTTCATTTCTATTTAACAGTATTGTTCTTGTCTATATTCTACACCTGGTATCAGAGCTTCACTCGATCGCAAGCCACACTTCAAGCAAATGGAGACCAACAAGGGAAAAAAAGTTCTTTTGGTTTAAGCTACCCAATTCTAACTAAGACAAACTACACAGCATGGGCTATCAAAATGCATGTGTTCATACAGGCCCATGGTGTATGGGATGCGGTTGAACCCAAAGATGCAAATGCTGCAATTGAAGACAAGATGGATAAGCGAGCTTTGGCTATTATATATCAGGGGATAGGTGAAGATCTGTTAATGTCAATAGCTGACAAAATGACCTCAAAGACAGCTTGGGTGGCAATAAAAATGGTTCACCTTGGAGCAGACAAAGTTAAAAAGGCGAAAGCTCAAACTCTTAAGGCTGCATTTGAGTCTCTTGTCATGAAAGATACAGAACAACTAGATGATTTCTGCATGAAAATGTATAGCCTGGTGACCAACATCCGAATTTTAGGAGAGAAGGTTGAGGAGACGTATGTCGTCAAAAAGCTTTTGAGAGCAATACCTGTGAAGTTTCTTCAAATTGCATCAGCGATTGAGCAATTTGGAGATTTGGAGAAAATGTCCGTAGAAGAAATTGTGGGATCCCTCAAGGCACACGAGGAGAGAATACGCGGACAGAATGAAGTGAATAACGGACAGCTCATGCTTATGGAAGAAGAGTGGTCATGACGTGAAGGCACTGAGACCAAACTGTTGTTTACACGGGACGAATGGTTGAAGCGAGCTAACAAAGGAGGAAATGGGGGCAATAGAGATTACCGTAAGGACGGTCGAATGTTTCGTGATAGGAGCAAAGTCAAATGTTTTAACTGCCATAATCACAGACATTTCGCTTCGGAATACCGTAAGCCAAGGAGAGACAGAGAACAACGAGCTGAGCCAAATCTGACTCAAATCACTGAAGATGAGCCCGCATTGCTTGTGGCTGAATTCGACAAGATCGACAATAGCAGAGGCACTAAACTTAATACGGAGGAGGACAACACATGGAATCTAGACAATGGTGTCAGCAGTCACATGACTGGTCATCGTGGAAAGTTCAAAGATTTAGACGAAACTGTTATGGGTAAAGTGAAGTTCGGTGACGGGTCTATGATACACATAAAAGGCAGAGGAACTTTGAAGCTTGTGTATAAAAATGGTGAAGAACGTGAACTGAAAGACGTATACTATATACCAACCCTCAGAAATAACATAATTAGCCTGGGTCAGTTATCCGAGAAAGGTAATCAAGTTGTTCTTGATGGAAACATGTTGTGGGTATACACCGCAGATGGGAAACTCTTAATCAAGGTAGAAAGAGGTACGAACAGATTGTACAAGCTATGTGTCAAGGGAGTTCGAGGTGACTGTTTACTATCAAAGGTGGAAGAGGAGACACGAATTTGGCATCTACGCCTTGGTCACGTCAACTTTCCAGCGATGCAACTTATGTCCCGGAAACAAATGGTTTGTGGCCTACCCAAGGTGATGCAACCAGCAGGAGCATGTAGTGGCTGTCTCATATCGAAACAATCACGTAAGCCATTCCCTTCTCACTCTGTTTTTTCTATGAAGCGTGTTTTAGAATTAATACATGGAGATTTATGTGGCCCTATCACTCCCATAACACCAGCGGGGAATAAATATTTTATGTTGCTAGTTGATGATTTTACTAGAATGATGTGGGTTTACATGCTTAAAGCAAAATTTGAAGCACTGACAGCTTTCAAGGGTTTTAAAGCTCTAGTTGAGAATGGTGTTACATTAGGAATCCGAGTATTACAGACTGACAACGGAGGAGAGTTGTGCTCAATAGAGTTCAATAAATTTTGTGAAGAGATGGGCATTTGAGACAGCACACAGCACCATATTCTCTGCAACAGAACGGGGTGGTCGAAAGGCGTAATAGAACAGTGGTAGCTATGGGCAGGAGTATGCTAAAAGAGTGGAATGTTCCATCTGAAATGTGGGGAGAAGTAATTAGACACGCAGTTTATGTACTCAAAAAATTGCCCACTCGAGCCCTCTCAGAAATCACGCCTCACGAGGCCTGGTATGGTGAAAAACCTCATTTTGATCAACTTCGTGTGTTTGGGTGCGTAGCTTACATGAAAATTCCAAATGTCTATGTTAAAAAGTTGGACGACAGAAGCAAACGAGTTGTGTACTTCGGTAGAGAACCGGGCACAAAGGCCCATCAGCTGTATGACCTAACCACAGGAGTTATACATCTCAGTCGAGATGTCTGTTTTGAAGAAGAGAAAAGCTGGTCCTGGAATCATAGTGAATCGACAAGTGCCGAAGTAGGAAAGTTCATAGTGGTGAGAATAGAAGATATTGAACCTGAGGTTGAAACCGCAGACAATGACGACACCATTGTGACCACACCGCAATCAAGCAGCCGTACCTCGAGTCAAAGTCAGACTGCAACTCCTCAAACTCAGGCGTCTATCGCTCAGAGTACTAAATCTAAATCTGAAACAAACGAAGGAAGTATCTCAGCTACCTCGAGCGAAAGCAGTGCACCTCTGAGGTTCAGAAATCTGAATGGTATTTATGCTCCAGATGAAGACTTAGAGTTAACAGAGGAATTGCTCTTGTTGAGCATCGATGAACCTGTGTTATATGAGCAGGCTGCTAAGAGTCGAATCTGGAAGGACGCAATGAAAGCTGAACTTGATGCTATCGAGAAAAACCAGACCTGGGTTCTTACAGACCTGCCTAAGGGGCATAAAGCCATCGATTTAAAGTAGGGTTTCAAGGCTAAGAAGGACACTAATGGCGAGGTTGTCAAACACAAAGCTTGGTTAGTGGCAAAGGGTTATGTTCAGAAACATGGGATAGATTATGAGGAGGTTTTCGCCCCGGTTACACGGCTTGAAACAGTAAGACTTTTACTAGCTCTTGCAGTAAAGAATTCTTGGGAAGTACACCATCTTGATGTAAAATCAGCTTTCCTCAACGGAGAATTGCAGGAAGAGGTGTATGTCGCACAACCTAAAGGGTATGTTAAAAGAGGACAAGAGTCAAAGGTGTACAGGTTGTTAAAGGCCTTTTATGGTTTACATCAGGCACCGAGGGCCTGGTATGCTCAGCTCAATAAATGTCTTCACAAGTTGGGGTTTGTTAAATGTCCGTTTGAGCACGCTGTTTACACCGGGAGAGACGGCACCGAGTCACTGGTCATTGGTGTCTACGTTGATGATCTTTTGATCACCGGCACCAGTACTTCACACATAATCAACTTCAAGGAGCAAATCGACAGGGAATTTGAGATGTCTCATTTGGGACGGCTCACTTATTATCTTGGTCTGGAAGTCGAGCAAGGCCAGGGGTTTATTGAACTAAAACAAACGGCTTACGCTAAGAAAATTTTGGAGAAGGCGGGTATGAGTGACTGTAATCCCGTCAGATATCCTATGGAACCAAAACTGCTGCTGCACAAAGATGAAAATGGTGAACCTATGAACCCGATAGAATTTAAATCCATAATTGGAGGTTTACGCTACCTAGTGCACACCAGGCCTGATATCGCCTATACAGTAGGAGTGGTCAGTCAGTTCATGGAACGCCCAACTATTGTACATGTCTCTGCAGCTAAGAGAATATTGCGTTATGTACGAGGAACCTTGGATTTTGGATTACTGTATATGGCTGGAAAAGGTAACTATTTGCTGGCAGGTTATTGAAATAATGACTTGGCAAGATGTGTGGACGATCGTAAGAGCACTGGTGGAGTGGCGTTTTACTTGGATGACAGTCTTATAACTTGGATTTCTCAGAAACAAAGATGTGTTGCATTATCGTTGTGTGAAGCACAATTTATGGCAGCCACAACAGCTGCATGTCAAGGGATATGGCTGCAACGAGTTCTTAGTTACATTTCAGATGTTGAGCCCGGGCCTGTTATGTTATATATTGATAATCGTTCTGCTGTTGATCTCGCCAAGAATCCGGTCTTCCATGGTAGGAGCAAGCACATAGACATTCGCTATCATTTTATAGGACAATGCGTGGAACAAGGTCTGATCAAAATTAAATATGTCAGCACAAATGAGCAGCGTGTAGACATTCTCACTAAAGCACTGTCTGTAGCAAAGTTTAAAAAAATGAGGAACCTGTTGGGTGTTAAGCAGCTCAAGTCAGATTAGATTAAGGGGGTGTATGTTGGAATTAATCTAAACGTTTTATTTATTTTATTAATTAAATAAATCAGCTGGTCACTAGTATTAGTATTACAGTAAGAGTAGGACTCCAAAGTTGTTAGGATGTGTAGTCAGGAGAATAAGTCTTGGAGAAAACTAAGGTGTTTAGCCCTGGTTTGTATCTATCAGTTCAGGCTCAGTAGTTTTGGATAAATTTGCTTCAGTTGCATTTGTTTTAGTTAACTCTCTCAGATTGTAAAACTCATCAGTTATCAATATAGCTGCTTTCATTTCTGTTTAACAGTATTGTTCTTGTCTATATTCTACATTCCTATGATGAGGATACACCATTCTTTTTCATCAGTCCTTTTGTGGAGACTCTGCGTTTGCTTGATATTGATCGACATAATTGAACAAAATGTTTTGGAAGCCTTGTAATTGCAATGAGAACTTGGTAGAGTTCTTCAGCTAGCTCTCCATTTGATATGTGCTTCAAAAGTAGATTATGAACAGGGGAAGATTTCAAGCAAACAATTCTTTGGATTTGACGGATTCTGATTTTGGTTCATCAAGTCTATGATTGTGCGTTGAGAGTTTTCTTGATTTTGCTTTATAGTGTGTTATGTTTCTAAGATTTTTTTTTCTTTTTTGCTAAATTTTCTAAGATTATGTTGTTTTGCCGCTATTGACAATTGGGACAAAGTTGTTTGCACAATATCGTCTGATAATATGTATTGTTTTTTCATTTGTTTATTTTATCTTTTTTTTTTCACATGGAAGTAATATAGTCATGCATGTATGTGTTTATATTTTCTATATGGAGGATGTTAGGTTTTTGTTACTGAGAAATATACTTGTGAACCAAAATGGTATGGTTTTTGGAGTATTTGGATCATGTTCACATTGGTCTTACTGCATTTTAACAATTACAGAACATAATAATCTTCTAACCTGATGTGCAAATAATACATTTCTATTTTATTAAGCTCCTAAGTAGCTGCTATTAAATGTTCAGGTCCTTGTCAACTACAATGCATTAGGCAAGTATCTAGTTTGAAACTATACAGTTTAGATGTCCTCCTGATGGTTCCGACTATAAGTATCTTTCCAGTTATATGTTTTGTATGTCGTAATTTTTCCAGTTATATGTTTGTAAGTTTTTTTTAGCCGTCAATGACAAGTGGAAAGGAATTGCAAGGACAATGACAGACTTAAATTTCCTACTTCAATTTCCTACTTAAATTTCCTGTTGAACCTACCCAAAAATTCTCATGCCCTTTTAATAGGGTAGCTAGCATTTTTTATTGTATTTTCGCTTTCATTGATATTCTTGATGCAAAATCAGGCAATTCTAAAAGCAATTTTGATTTAGCCCTGATTTAGCCAGGTTTATCATCTCTTATAAGTTACTTAAAAGTTAAAAAATACATATAAATTTTTTAACTTATAAGGCATCCCAAATGGGGAATCTTACCTGTTGTTTGTTATCTTCCCTTAACGATGATTTTTCAGCTGCTATGTATCAGATTACAGGTCTTATTGCTAAACCTTATATCATTGCCAAAGTTAAATGGATATAGAAAGAAATAGTTCTGCTGCCCATACACTCATGGTGGTTAAAGAAGTTTTTTTTAGTGGGAAAACTTCAATTGAAATGAATTAGCAAAGATGATTGATTATAACTCTCTCTCTCCAATTACAAAAGATAAATCATTTAAAATAAAATTCTTATTTTTATCTTCTCTTATTTTACAATAGACCGAAGGCCTTTTTTTTGGAGTTTGTGAATATTGTTGGTTAATAGTTTAACCATTTTTAATACGTTTCTCCTATCATCTAAAAATAAATTTATATGAAATAAATAATTTTTTATATAACTTAGAAGCCACTATTAATATTATTTCTTAACTACTTCTCACATGCGAAAATTCAAAACTTTTATATAATATCCTTTCGTAAATGAATCTTAGATGAGTCATAATTTGAAACTGATTTAATAGCTATAATAAATACTAAAACTTTATTGAATTGTGGATTCGAATTTCTTTCATAAAAAAATCACGAATTTCAAGGAAAATATGTCATTTGAAAGTTACAATAGTTACAAAAAAAATACATTTATGATGCTTTAGAACAATATAACTCTAACACTAAAAAAAACTCCAATTTTATGACTCCAAAGGGAAACTCAGAAATAGAAAAAATTAAACCCTAATTGCAGCAGCTTCCTTCAGGTCTTCTGATTGAGTGTCTGAAGATGAGACTGTTGAAGCAGAACAAGATGCCATCTTCAAAAGACTTTGTGTTGAGTATGTCTAAAATCATGGTAATATCTCTCAAAAACTGCTATGTTTGCTAATATGGTACCCATTTATTAGTTGTATGTTTTGATGATAAACAATGTCAAGAGGACTGTACACTATATTCACTTGACTTCAATAATCATGCATGTATAAATTATCGAGTGGTCTGGTTTGTGTGTCTTCGGTGTTATATTAAAAACCTGAATACTATTCCGCCATTTACCTATGAAGTTTGGTTGGGAGCTAGGAAGCATGAGTGCGAGTGCAGGTGCGGGGGTGCGTGATACGGGGATATGGGATTCGGAAAATCGAAAAAGATGGGGATTCGATCGGGTACAGGATATATTTTTCAGGAGTTTCAGTCAAATTAAACTAAATAATGAAATACATAAGTTCATTATGAGTACATTATCATTAAAAATATATATTATTATTACTCGATAATCCAATTGACGCATTTTAGCATAGTTAGTTGATTAAATTTTCAAGTATCTGTATTATCTTCAAAAGACTTCGTGTTAAGTATGGTGATATCTCTCAAAGACTGCTATGTTTGCTAATATGATAAACAATGTCCAAAATACTTTACACTATATTCACTTGACTTCAATAATTATGCATGTATGAATTATCGACTGGTCTGATTTGTGTGTCTTCGTTGTTATATTGAAAACCTGAATACTATTCCACCATTTATCTATGGAGTTTGGTTGGGAGAAAAAGATGAGTGCTAGTCTATATGAAAACTTTTGGGTTGATGCCTTGGGCACAGGGAATAATGGTTCCCATATTAGAAAAACCAAACAGTTTGATTCATATAATCTTGAATCAAGATTATATGATTTCATTGATTCATGTGATCGTTCGACTCCATATTCAAATTACGAGGAGGGCTCCAAACCACCTCCTATCATCACGCTTTTTGTGGAGACTTTGGTTTAATATTGTTTAATATAATTAAATAAAATATTAGTAAGTTGGGAGCCTTGTTACCGCAATAGGTATTTGGTAGAGTTCTTCAATTTTTTATGAAGATGCAGAGGTCATTATTTGTGCATCAACGGGGGAAGATGCCATCCTACGACTTCCCTGAAGGAATCTTGTCTGAAAATTTCAAAATACTTTCTGTTAAGGTATGTCTAAAATCTGTTGGTTTTAATCTAAACTTATTCTTTATTTTAATTGTTTTAGTACATGGAGACCTCGGAGACTTGGTCTGCAACGTTCAGGAGAGTTTTTATGCATAGTTGAATAAGTCTGGGTAGTGGAGATAGTGTAGGAAACATCTGTTACTGGTTCCTAATTTGTAGGTCTTTCATTCTTGTATTTATTTGATTTCTCTCGCAGCTAATAACTATGTGAAGGATGTTTTAGAGCAAGCGGGCATGGGAGATTGTAACCCAAAAAAGTATCCAATGGAGCCAAAACTTTTGATCACAAAGGATGAAGGAGGAGCAACAATTGATTCAAAGGAGTTCAAAAGCATAGTGGGTGGTCTTCGATATCTTGTTCATACCCAACCAGACATTGCATATTCCGTAGGGATAATCAGTCGATTTATAGAAAGACCAACTGTTATGGACCTCAATGCGGCAAAGCAAATTCTTCGTTATGTTAAAGGAACGATGAATTATGGTTTAATCTACTCTAAGGACAGCGGGAATAATGTGTGGACAGGGTTCTCAGACAGTGATTTGGCTGGCCATATTGAAAACAAAAAGAGTACCGAAGGCATGGTCTTCTACCTGAATGAGAGTGTGACAACCTGGGTTTCTCAGAAACAAAAGTGTGTTGCCTTGTCGTCTTGCGAAGCTGAATTTATGGCAGCTATCGGAGCGGCGTGTCAGGGAATATGGCTGCGAAAGCTACTGGGAGAAGTTACAGATGGTTGTGTTGGGCCTGTAGTGTTATACATTGACAACAAATCTGCCATAGATTTGGCCAAGAACCCAGTTTTTCATGGTAGATCAAAACATATTGATATACGTTATCACTTTATCAGAGAATGTGTTGAACCTGGTGAAGTTATTATTAAGCATATTCGTTCAGATGAACAGCATGCTGATGTCCTCACAAAAGCGTTACCAATAGTCAAGTTCGAGAAGATGCATCAATTGTTGGGAGTTAAGAATCTGAATAAAGACATTTAGATTAATGGGGTGCTTGTTGGTTTTAATCTAAACTTATTCTTTGTTTAAATTGTTTTAGTACATGGAGACCTCAGAGACTTGGTCTGCAACATTCAGGAGAGTTTTTAGGCATAGTTGAATAAGTCTGGGTAGTGGAGATAGTGTAGGAAACATCTGTTACTGGTTCCTAGTTTGTAGGTCTTTCATTCTTGTATTTATTTGATTTCTCTCGCAGATAATAAACTATCAACTTCACTTGTTTATTTTTACTCCGTTTAAAAGTTATCATCTACATTTATACACATACTTATATATATTAAGATCTTGCTGGTGGTGTTCTATATTCTGGTATCAGAGCCTGAAGTCTACAGCGGATGCCCAAGTATATGCCCAGAGAAACAAAGATGGAGATGAACAAAATCAAAGAGGGAGGAGTTGGTCTAAACTACCCAATGCTGGCACGGAGCAATTATACAGCTTGGGCGATAAAGATGAGAGTGTTTATGCAAGTGGTATGCGGTGGAACCCAAGGATCCAAAAGGGAAAGTGGAGGAACGGATGGACAAGCTCGCACTGGCAGCAATTTATCAGGGGATCCCTGAAGATATGCTTTTGTCCCTCGCAGAGAAAACTGCGGCCAAGGACGCATGGTCAGCCATACAAACTATGTCTCTAGGGGCTGATCGTGTTAAAAAGGCTAAGGTCCAAACTCTAAAATCTGAGTTTGAATCCTTAAAAATGAAGGAAACAGAACACCTTGACGATTTTTGTATGAAGCTAAATGGCTTGGTAGCAAACATTCGAGCTTTGGGTGAAGTAATTGAAGAAAGTTATTTGGTGAAAAAATTACTAAGAGTTGTACCTTCAAAGTTTCTGCAGATAGCATCCACAATCGAGCAATTTGGTGACTTGGAGAGTATGTCAATCGAGGAGGCTGTTGAGTCTTTGAAGGCTCATTAGAAAAGGCTAAGAGGCCAAAGTGAATCCAGTGGGGGACAATTGCTTCTCACTGAGGACGAATGGTTAAAAAGGGAAAAGGAGGACGGACAACTACTATTCACCGGGGAAGAATGGTTGAAGAGATCTAACGCAAGAGGAAAGAATTCTGGAAGTGAAAGTCAATTGAATGAAGGATGTCGGGGACCTCGAGACAGAAGCAAAGTACGGTGCTTTAATTGTCTCTCATTTGGTCACTACGCAGAAGATTGCAGAAAACCCAGGCGTCAAAGAGAGCATCGAGCTGAAGTAAATATAACACGGACTCAAGATGAAGAACCAGCTTTGTTAATGCTCAAGTGCGAGAAGAACAAACTGATGTTGAGTAAGAAAGGTGTGACACCAAAACTGGTTCCAGACGTTGCAAGCAACAAAGTGAATCGAATGTATGGTATTTGGACAATGGGGCGAGTAACCACGTGACAGGACAACGTTCAAAGTTCACTAATCTAAACGAGGAGGTAACAGGTCAAGTTCGTTTTGGAGATGGTTCAACCGTAAATATCAAGGGAAAAGGAATAGTTACGTTAAGATGTAAGAATGGTGAAGAATGACAATTTCATGAGGTATATTACATTCCAAACCTATGTAATAACATTTTGAGTCTTGGTCAGTTATCTGAAAATGGAAATCGAGTTGTCTTAAATGGAGTTTTTCTGTGGGTTTATGATGAAAATGAAAAACTTCTTATGAAAGTAAAACGATCAGGAAACAGATTGTATAAGATTATCATTGAGAGTATTGAGCCTACATGTTGCTTTCAAAAATGGATGAGTTGTCTTGGCTGTGGCATGAATGCCTTGGCCACGTAAATTTTCATGCTCTGAGTCTAATGTCCAATAATAACATGGTTACTGGTTTTCCAACGATTGTGTAACCCAAGGAGCTGTGCACGGGCTGTCTGATGTCTAAACAAACTAGGAAGGATTTTCCTGCAAAGTCAGGCTACAGAGCACAACAAGCCTTAGAGCTGGTCTATGGTGATCTGTGTGGGCCAATATCACCGGAAACTTCAAGTGGAAATAGGTATTTTTTCCTCTTAGTATATGACTTTAGTAGGGCAATATGGGTGTATATGCTAAGAACTAAAGATGAGGCTCTTAATGTTTTCAAGAAATTCAAGGCCCTGGTTGAAAATAGCCCAGAAAGGAAGATAAAATGTCTTCGCAAAGATAGAGGGGGTGAATTCTGTTCAAACAACTTCAAGTCATACTGCGAGGAAGCTGGGATCAGTTGTCAATATACTGCTCCATATACGCCACAGCAAAACGGCGTGGTTGAAAGACGTAACCGCACTGTTGTTGCCATGACCAGAAGTTTCTTAAAGACCATGAAACTGCCATCATTCTTGTGAGGGGAAGCTGTTCGACATTCTATATATATTTTAAACTGTCCACCTACCCGTGCCCTGTCAGAAAGAACCCCATATGAGGCCTGGACTGGAGTTAAACCAAATCTGGAACATGTTCGAGTTTTTGGTTGTGTCACACATATGAAAATTCCTACTGGGCAGCTGAAGAAACTAGATGACCGCAGCAAAGCAGTGATAATTTGGGTAGAGAATCTGGAACTAAGGCCCTATTGCTTATATGATCCCGTGTCCAAGCAAGTGCGCGTTAGTCGTGACGTGGTTTTTGAAGAGAAGAAAATGTGGTCGTGGGATCAGCTTGAAGAAGGACACCAAACACAGCAGAATTATTTTACGATTTTTGGTTTTGAGTTTGAGGACCCCAATAGAAATGAGGAAGTAGAGGGTTTCAACACTCCACAATAAATAGACACTGTGCCATATGATTCCGTATACTCGAGCCCAGAACCAGAAATCCCTTCACAGGAAGCAACACCTACGTCAGTCTCAACACAAGTTTTTGGCATCTCTGGTGGTGACAGTTCTGTTGTTAGTAGTGAACCTCGAAAATTCAGGAGTCTTGATGATATTTACAATAATACAGAGATAGTCGAATTAGATTATGAGTTGTTGCTTATAGGCATGGATGAACCACTAAACTATGATCAAGCATCAAGGAAGAAGGAATGGAAAAATGCTATGAAATCGGAATTGGAGGCAGTTGAAAGAAACGAGACCTGGACACTGACAAGCTGCCACCAGGTAAGAAACCCATAGATTTAAAATGGGTTTTCAAGTTAAAGAAGGATTTAAACGGGGAAATAGTGAAACATAAGGCAAGGATCGTGGCAAAGGGGTATGTGCAAGAATACGGAGTAGACTTTGAGGAAATTTTGCACCTATGACTCGCCCTGAGACAGTACGGCTTATTCTTGCTTTATAAGGTAAAAATGGGTGGGGAGTACATCATCTAGATTTGAAATCAGTGTTTCTAAATGGGAGTTAACGGAAAAGGTTTATGTATCGCAACCTGAGGGTTTTGTAAAGCCTGGACAGGAACACATGGTTTACAAGCTACACAAGGCTTTGTACGGCCTTCGTCAAGCTCCTCGAGTCAGGTACTCGAAGCTGAGTAAATGCCTGGAGAGCATGGGTTTAAAAAGGTGTCCTTACGAACATGATGTTTACACTAAAAAGGAAGAAGGAGTGGTGTTGATCGTAGCAGTCTATGTTGATGACTTGCTAGGTGACTTGGGTGAGTCTTTTGATATGAGCGATCTGGGTACTCTCTCTTACTACCTGGGAATCGAGGTTGAGCAGGAAATGGGTACATTGAGCTTAAACAAGCAGCATATGCCAAGAAAGTTTTAGAGCAAGCGGGCATTGGGGATTGTAACCCAACAAAGTATCCAATGGAGCTAAAACTTTTGATCACAAAGGATGAAGGAGGAGAAACAATTGATTTCAAAGGAGTTCAAAAGTATAGTGGGTGGTCTTCGATATCTTGTTCATACCCGACTAGACATTGCATATTCCGTATGGATAATCAATCAATTTATAGAAAGACCAACTGTTATGCACCTCAATGCGGCAAAGCGAATTCTTCGTTATGTTAATGGAATGATGAATTATGGTTTAATCTACTCTAAGGACAGCGGGAATAATGTGTCGACAGGGTTCACAGACAGTGATTTGGCTGGCCATATTGACGAAAAAAGAGTACCGGAGGCATGGTCTTCTACCTGAATGAGAGTGTGATAACCTGGGTTTCTCAAAATCAAAAGTGTGTTTCCTTGTCGTCTTGCGAAGCTGAATTTATGGCAGCTACCGGAGCGGCGTGTCAGGGAATATGGCTGCGAAAGCTACTGGGAGAAGTTACAGATGGGTGTGTTGGGCCTGTATTGCTATACATTGACAACAAATCTGCCATAGATTTGGCCAAGAACCCAGTTTTTCATGGTAGATCAAAACATATTGATATACGTTATCATTTTATCAGAGAATGTGTTGAACGTGGTGAAATTATTATTAAGCATATTCGTTCAGATGAACAGCATGCTGATGTCCTCACAAAAGCGTTACCAATAGTCAAGTTTGAGAAGATGCATCAATTGCTGGGAGTTAAGAATCTGAATAAAGACGTTTAGATTAAGGGGGTGCTTGTTGGTTTTAATCTAAACTTATTCTTTGTTTTAATTGTTTTAGTACATGGAGACCTCAGAGACTTGGTCTGCAAAGTTCAGAAGAGTTTTTAGGCATAGTTGAATAAGTCTGGGTAGTGGAGATAGTGTAGGAAACATATGTTACTGGTTCCTAGTTTGTAGGCCTTTCATTCTTGTATTTATTTGATTTCTCTCACAGCTAATAAACTATCAACTTCACTTGTTTGTTTTTACTCCGTGGTACGTGTCGCCAAACCTAGATCAACCTATGAAGCTCTATCATTGAAACATATGGATAATAACTCGCATGTTAACTATGAACAATAACCGCACACAGTCACCATTGATCTTTATAGTCTAAATACTAATTCTTGGAGGAAAATATGCCATTCTTATTAATTGTATGTCTGGTCATCAGTCAATGTCTGTTAATGGTATTGCATACTGGATAGGGTTTCACTTGTCAGATCAGTTAATTATGCGCTTCGATATCAAGACGAATGTATTGTGAAATATATCAGGATGCCTGATATACCTCACGATTGGTCATTACATCCTTACGATTTGTCAATCTATTGCTTGCTTTATAAAGGGTTATGAGATCGATTTAGATGAGGAGGATCCTAAGTTGCACATTTGGGTATTTAAAGATAATGTGAGAGGTGAGGATGATATGATAGGTGAGTTTTTTTTTGGAAATGAGTGTTAGTCTAGATGAAGATGTTTGGGCCCAATCTTGGGTACAAGGAACTATGGGGATCCAATACTAGAAAAATCAAACAGTTTGACTGCATATGATCTAGAGACTCAAGAACCATATGATTTTGTTGAATTCTTGTATACAGGTAATAGTTGTTAAAAGCAAGTTTGGAAGATCACAGTGGACGACATGATTTTTCTAGGTTTGAGTGGAAGAAATTCTTGAGTTCGAAAATTCTTGAGGAATCAAATATATTTTTCATTTATTATACACTAAATGTTTAACACAAATTAAATCAATAAACTAAAACAACAACAAAATAGAATTTTTTAAAATTTTTTAAATTAATAAAAATTAGTAAATTAAATATATTTAAATTAAATATATCCATTACATCACTCAACCAAATATCAAGAATGATATTTCAATCTTATACTATCTTAACCCGAGTCCTCATTTCAACCCCTAACAACTCTGCAAACCAAACAATCCCTTCATTCTTATCAATTAGTTGGGATAAGGATATTTAGAACTAAAATCAGTTATATTGTAATTATAATTATTTTATAGAAACAAGTTTTTATGATACAATATAAACTATTTTTAATCTTGAATGCTAGATAAATCAACAAAAAATGGGAAAGCGTGGGTTGTATGGCCTATTTAATATATATTAAAACAAGTAATTTAAAGTTGATATTGTCATATAAGAGATATGTAAATTATTTATTAGGATTTTGCTCAAATTTGAGAAGTGATGATTTTCGTAGTTAAAATTGATGATTTTATAAAATTAATTTTTTTGGTTTGCACAAAATCACTAATTTAGAAAATTCGAAATTTTAGTATTTCAAAAAATCGCAATTTTTCACTACAAAATCACTCGTTCTCACAGTTTTCCTTTTAAGAAGTTCTCACTAGAGTGCGACCCATATTTATTATAAGTTATTTAGTTATTTTAAAAATTATATTATAAATTGGTGAGGTATAAGGTAATTATTACTTATAATTTTAAAAAATCTAAAATTTTGATTATGAGTATGAATATAGAATTTGAAATAGAAATAAATTATTATTATTCGAATCCTCCGATTATAAACATATACCGACTAGTTCATGGCTTGACTGTCGGCATACTTTTCTTTTCTTTTTGACAGGTAAAGGGGTTGGAAAAACCATCCCGAAATAACAACATTATAACATGTAACATCACTAGGGAGGAAATATCACATTTAGTGAAATCTAAACATAATATTAAATACAAAGCTTCTTAATAATCTAATGTGCCGGAGCATTACAAAGCTTAGAAACAAAAGTAAAGCTTTAATTTAACATGGAAGCAAGAATTCTTATATTTTCGGTTAACGCATTAGCATGCCAGGGAGGTGTCTGGTTTTAAAGATGTAAGAGAAATGGCCACAACCGAGTCAGATTCGATATAAGTCGAATATAGTTGTCTTTAATAAGCAAGGCTAGCTATAACCTTCCAAATTACCAAATTTCAGCATGCAGTGGAGAAGAAGCTTTAACCAAGCAACCTTGACCTTCGATTATACCTTCGGTCATAATTATGATTCACAAAACTTGCAAGTGGGGGAAGATCATCGATGATAGTAAATAATAAGGTTAGGAAAGTTAGTATATGAAGGACGTATCTCCAAATAAACAAGAATTTCTAGCTTTTAAGATAGCCCAACTAGTGATAGTTAAAGATACAAGAAAATTCAAGCATTTTTTTGAAGAAGCATGCATAATCATGAATGCCAGAGCTGATTCAACTGACTTGAAATTTTTTGTATTGAACTAAGTTAATTATGAGCTTGAAAGGAAAAAAAGCATAAATGATGAAGTACATCTCCTCTAACTTTAAACTTATGCACATTCCTACATTTCAGAAATGGAAAAAATAGAAATGGGATTCGTTCTATTTAAGTCAACTTTTATTTGTATCCTGTTAGATTATTTCAGTTTCAATTTTTTCCAAAAAAAAAATGCTTTTTATTTACATTATATTGTATATCCATGGATGAGTTCTTTCAAAAGAATTTATTCGTTCGTGTCATGTTCTTTGGATATTGTGTGTAACTGAATCTAAGAATCACTACTAGAAATAGTAGATACGACATCGGTGCTTAGACATCGACATGTAATGCACCGATGTTAAAGTCCTGTTTACATCGGTATAGAAAAAAGGGATGTTTGAATACGAATACTGACATCGGTTTCACATAGTATGCGTTGTCTATGTTTAGAAATTAAAAAGGCCAAATATATGCTTTTAACTTTGACATCGCCTGATTTTCTTAACCATTGTATCTGGCCATTTTTAAAAAAATAAAAATTTACTTGTCTCCCCCTACCCCCCCGTTTCAGTACACTTTCCCCCCTTCAATTTTAACCAAGTTATTCACTTTATCCTATTCCCCCATTTTCAAAATATCTCTCACGCGACCCTCACCTCTCTCGTCTCTCTCACCTCTCAATCTCTCTCATCTCTCCCTCTTTCTCTCTTATTGTTTTCTCACCTCTCATCTCTTCTCTCATCTTCTCACCATCTCTTTCTCTCTTTTGGCCTAAAACCTAATTTCAGCACCAATCAAACTCAAGCTTTGCAGCTCCAAATTAGAGCAAATTAAGCTTCAAATTAAGTAGAGGTAGACGCTTTGGAGCATCTGGAGGTTGGAGCAAATTAACCATTGAGGTTTTGGAGCATCTCGAATTTTGGAACATTGAAGAGCATCTGGAGGTATATTTTTTTACCCTTTTTTTTACGGTTTATATCATGTTTATATTCTTTGTGCATGTATATAAGAAATGTTTTTTAGGGGGTTTTATGTTTTGTTTTTTTTGGGTTTATTTTGTTCTTGTTTGTATCTTTTTGGGGGTTTCTTTTGGGGGTTTTTATCATAATGTGTTTTTAATTATGTGTTTACAATAAGTACATATTTTTTAGGGTTTTAGTTTATGTTTTTTGGGGGTTGTTCATACATACTAGTGTGTTTTGGGGGTTTCTTTTGCTTCTGCTGCCTTGACAAAACTTAGAACGGAGAAAGTGCATTTGAACCTAAAGTAAGTGTGTCATAGTTCAGATAGTTGCCTCACTTGGCTACGATACACACTGTAGATTTGTACTTGAGCTATAGAGCACATTTTGGAATTATGTATTTTTAATTATGTGATATTTTCAAATCATTGTATGACCTATAATGTGTAAATCATTTTGATAGTTTCGGAGCACTATTTGATGAGTAATGAATATCTTGCTTTGATTGGTGTTAGTTTGATGACAGCAGCTCACATTTTTTGTGTTTGTGATATCTCGGCTTATATATCTTGGTTTAATTTAGTCTAGTTTATAAATTTAGTCTAGTTTTGTAATTAATTGGGTATATGCGTAGGATTTTAGAGTAACGAATTAGTACTATAAATTATTAGAATATCAAGGTATTTACTCCTTTCTAAGTGTATATAATTATCCATACACTAACCAACACAAATTTGATATACTTTTTATTCAATAATTATAAATAGGTACGTGTTAGATATTTAATATTTATAGTGGTTATCAGGTAGGGAAATTTGATTGATAAGACATGGATTTTGCAATATAGGGATTCTTTAGCATTTGAAATGGGGGTGGAAAACTTCTTGATATAGGCTCAAGAAAATTGTGATGATCGTAACAAAATTCCTTGCTTTTGTGGACGATGCGCTAATTTTAAAAAATTCCCTGTAAAAATAATCAGGGACAATGGCTTTTGTCTAGGTTATAAGCATTGGGTCTGGCACGGGGAGACTACTTCTACGGGTCCTAAATCTTCAAGTGCTAGTTGTCCACCTGAAGAGAAAGCTCCAGACCCAGCTCCTGAGCAAGCTTCTGATGAAGCGCCAGAGCAAGATTAGGAGCATATCGCTGCTTCGGAAACTGTTGATGTTTGTGAAGCGGCATATAACTCGGGTCAATATGATAATGATTCGTATCAGTTTAGGAGGTTCGTAGCCGATGCTGAGCAGCCTCTATATGAGGTTAGTGACTGTACTAAGTTAGAGTCGATGTTGAAGTTGCATAACTGGAAATCTAGGTTTGGTATTACCGATTGTGCCTTCACTGACCTCCTTTCTTCTGTTGGCTCTCTACTTCCCAAAGATAATGTGTTACCTAGTAATGCATATGAAGCAAAAAAACACCCTCTCCATTTAGGTCTAGAGTATATAAAGTTCCATTCATGTCTGAATGACTGTATACTTTTCAAGGGTGTACATGCTGATGCAACCAAGTGTCCTCAGTGTCGACTTTCTCGGTAGAAGTTGACAAAGAAAGGTGAAGAGAGGGTTAATTTTCCAGCCAAAGTCATGTGGTATTTTCTAATAATTCCTCGATTTAAACGTATGTTTAAATCTCCTTCCACCGCTGAATTAATGTGTTGGCATGCGCAACAGCGACACAAGATGGTAAAATGTGACATTCAGCGGACTCTCCATCCTGGAAAAATATAGATTCTAGGTGGCCCTCCTTTGGTAGTGAACCGAGAAACCTTCGCTTCGCTTTATCGTCGGATGGTGTAAACCCGTACAATAATGGCCTATCTAACAGATATAGTTGCTGGCCAGTCATATTGGTGACTTACAATCTTCATCCCTGGTTATGTATGACAAGGAAATTTATGATGTTGTCGATATTGGTCCCTGGCCCGCATGAGCCTGGTAATAACATCGACATCTACTTACAACCGATGATTGATGATTTGAAAAGGTTTGGAGGAAGGTGAACTAAATATGTATGAGGCGTATAACAAATCATTTTTCACTTTAAAAGC